>NW_027456806.1:292458-314004 GCF_040206685.1 Ascaphus truei | reverse complement strand
CCTTCTCCCTTCTCTCTCACCCCCTCCACCCCTCCTCTCACCCTGCTCTCACCCCTCTCCCTTCTCTCACCCCTCTCCCCTTCTCTCCACTCCCCCTCACCCTCTCTCACCCCTCACCCTCTCTCACCCCTCACCCTTCTCTCACCCCTCACCCCTTCTCTCACCCCTCACCCTTCTCTCACCCCCTCACCCTTCTCTCACCCCTCACCCCTCTCTCCCTCCCTCGACCCCTCTCCCTTCCCTCCACCCCTCTCCCTTCCCTCACCCCTCACCCATTCTCTCACCCCTCTCCCTTCTCTCACCCCTCTCCCTACTCTCACCCCTCTCCCTTCTCTCACCCCTCTCCCTTCTCTCACCCCTCTCCCTTCTCTCACCCCTCTCCCTCTCTCACCCCTCCCTTCTCACCCCCTCTCCTCTCCACCCTCTCCCTTCTCTCACCCCTCTCCCTTCTCTCACCCCTCTCCCTCTCTCACCCCTCTCCCTTCTCTCACCCCTCACCCTTCTCTCACCCCTCACCCCTCTCTCACCCCTCTCCCTTCTCTCACCCCTCACCCCTCTCTCACCCCTCACCCTCTCTCACCCCTCACCCCTCTCCCTTCTCATCACCCCTCACCCCTCTCTCACCCCTCACCCCTCTCCTTCTCTCACCCCTCACCCTCTCTCACCCTCTCTCACCTTCCCTCACCCTCTCCCCTCTCCTCTCCCTTCTCTCACCCTTCTCTCACCCCTCACCCTCTCCCTTCACCCTTCTCTCACCCTCTCTCACCCCTCTCTCACCCCTCTCCCTTCTCTCACCCCTCACCCCTCTCTCACCCCTCACCCTCTCTCACCCTTCTCTCACCCCTCACCCCTCTCTCACCCTTCTCTCACCCCTCACCCTCTCACCCCTCACCCTCACCAGCCTTCTCTCACCCCTCACCCCTCTCTCACCCTTCTCTCACCCCTCACCCTCTCTCACCCTTCTCTCACCCCTCACCCCTCTCTCACCCTTCTCTCACCCTCTCTCACCCCTCTCCTCTCACCCCTCTCTCACCCCTCTCTCACCCCTCTCTCACCCCTCTCTCACCCCTCTCACCCTTCTCTCACCCCTCACCCTTCTCTCACACTTCTCTCACCCCTCACCCTTCTCTCACCCTCACCCTTCTCTCACCCCTCACCCTTCTCTCACCCCTCACCCTTCTCTCACCCCTCACCCTTCTCTCACCCCTCACCCTTCTCTCACCCCTCACCCTTCTCTCACCCCTCACCCTTCTCTCTTCTCTCACCCCTCACCCCTCTCTCACCCCTCTCTCACCCTTCACCCTTCTCTCACCCCTTCTCCCTTCTCTCTCACCCCCTCTCTCACCCCTCTCTCACCCCTCTCTCACCCCTCTCTCACCCCTCTCCCTTCTCTCACCCTTCTCTCACCCCTCTCACCCCTTCTCTCACCCCTCACCCTTCTCTCACCCCTCACCCTTCTCTCACCCCTCACCTTCTCTCACCCCTCACCCTTCTCTCACCCCTCACCCTTCTCTCACCCCTCACCCTTCTCTCACCCCCTCACCCTTCTCTCACCCCTCACCCTTCTCTCACCCCTCACCCCTCTCTCACCCTTCTCTCACCCTCACCCCTCTCTCACCCTTCTCTCACCCCTCACCCCTCTCTCACCCTTCTCTCACCCTTCTCTCACCCCTCTCCCTTCTCTCACCCCTCTCTCACCCCTCTCCTCACCCTCTCACCCTTCTCTCACCCTTCTCTCACCCCTCACCCTTCTCTCACACTCTCTCACCCCTCACCCTTCTCTCACCCCTCACCCTTCTCTCACCCCTCACCCTTCTCTCACCCCTCACCCTTCCCTCACCCTGCCCTCACCTCACCCTTCCCTCACCCTTCCCTCACCCTTCCCTCACCCTTCCTCACCCTTCCCTCACCCTTCCCTCACCCTTCCCTCACCCTTCCTCACCCTTCCCTCACCCTTCCCTCACCCTTCCCTCACCCTCCCTCACCCTTCCTCACCCTCCTCACCCTTCCCTCACCCTCCCTCACCCTCCCTCACCCCTCACCCCTTCCCTCACACCCTCACCCTTCTCTCACCCCTCACCCCTCTCCCTTCTCTCACCCTCACCCTTCCTCACCCCTCACCCTTCCCTCACCCCTGCCCTCACCTCACCCTTCCCTCACCCTTCCCTCACCCTTCCTCACCCTCCTCACCCTCTCTCACCCTCTCACCCTTCTCTCACCCTTCTCTCACCCCTCCTCTCACCCCTCTCTCACCCCTCCCTCACCCTCTCTCACCCCACCCCTCTCCCTTCACCCCTCACCCCCTCACCCCTCACCCCTCACCCTTCTCACCCCTCACCCCTCACCCTTCTCACCCCTCTCACCCCTCACCTTCTCTCACCCCTCACCCCTCTCCCTTCTCTCACCCCTTCTCTCAGCCTACTCTCACCCTCTCTCACCCTTCTCTCACCCCTCTCTCACCCTTCTCTCACCCCTCTCTCACCCCTCTCTCACCCTCTCTCACCCCTCTCTCACCCCTCTCTCACCCCTCTCACACCCTCTCTCACCCCTCTCACACCCCTCTCACCCTTCCCTCACCCACCCTCACCCTTCCCTCACCCTTCCCTCACCCTCTCTCACCCTTCCTCACCCTTCTCTCACCCCTCACCCTTCACTCACCCCTCACCCTTCTCTCACCCCTCACCCTTCTCTCACCCCTCACCCTTACTCTCACCCCTCACCCCTACTCTCACCCTTCTCCTCTCTCACCCCTCTCACCCCTCTCTCACCCCTCTCTCACCCCTCTCTCACCCCTCTCTCACCCCTCTCTCACCCCTCTCTCTCTCTCACCCCACTCTCTTCTCTCACCCCTCTCTCTTCTCTCACCCCCTCTCTTCTCTCACCCCTCTCTCTCTCTCACCCCTCTCTCTTCTCTCACCCCTCTCTCTTCTCTCACCCCTCTCTCTTCTCTCACCCCTCTCTCTTCTCTCACCCCTCTCTCTTCTCTCACCCCTCTCTCTTCTCTCACCCCCTCTCTCTTCTCTCACCCCTCTCTCTCTCACCCCTCTCCTTCTCTCACCCCTCTCCCTTCTCTCACCCCTCTCTCACCCCTCTCTCTTCTCTCACACCCTCTCTCTTCTCTCACCCCTCTCTCTTCTCTCACCCCTCTCTCTTCTCTCACCCCTCCTCTCTCTCACCCCTCTCTCTTCTCTCACCCCTCTCTCTCTCCACCCCTCTCTCTTCTCTCAACCCCTCTCTCTTCTCTCACCCCTCTCTCTTCTCTCACCCCTCTCTCTTCTCTCACCCCTCTCCCTTCTCTCACCCCTCTCTCTCCTCTCACCCCTCTCCTCTCACCCCTCTCTCTTCTCTCACCCCTCTCTCTTCTCTCACCCCTCCCTCTCTCACCCCTCTCCCTTCTCTCACCCCTCTCCCTTCTCTCACCCCTCTCCCTTCTCTCACCCCTCTCCCTTCTCTCACCCCTCTCCCTTCTCTCACCCCTCTCTCACCCTTCTCTCACCCTTCTCTCACCCTCACCCCTCTCTCACCCCTCACCCCCTCTCTCACCCCTCACCCCTCACCCTCTCACACCCCTCACCCCTCTCTCACCCCTCACCCCTCTCTCACCCCTCACCCCTCTCTCACCCCTCACCCCTCTCTCACCCTTCTCCCTACTCTCACCCTTCTCCCTACTCTCACCCTTCTCCCTACTCTCACCCTTCTCCCTTCTCTCACCCCTCTCTCACCCCTCTCTCACCCCTCTCTCACCCCTCCTCACCCTCTCTCACCCCTCTCTCACCCCTCTCTCACCCCTCTCTCACCCCTCTCTCACCCCTCTCACTCACTCACCCCTCTCTCTTCTCTCACCCCTCTCTCTTCTCTCACCCCCTCTCTCTTCTCTCACCCCTCTCTCTTCTCTCACCCCTCTCTCTTCTCTCACCCCTCTCTCTTCTCTCACCCCTCTCTCTTCTCTCACCCCTCTCTCTTCTCTCACCCCTCTCTCTTCTCTCACCCCTCTCTCTTCTCTCACCCCTCTCTCTTCTCTCACCCCTCTCCTTCTCTCACCCCTCTCCCTTCTCTCACCCCTCACCCCTCTCCCTTCTCTCACCCCTCACCCTCTCCCTTCTCTCACCCCTCACCCCTCTCCCTTCTCTCACCCCTCACCCCTCTCCCTTCTCTCACCCCTCTCCCTTCTCTCACCCCTCTCCCTTCTCTCACCCCTCCCTCTCACCCCTCACCTCTCACCCCTCTCCCTTCTCTCACCCCTCTCCCTTCTCTCACCCCTCACCCCTCTCCCTTCTCTCACCCCTCTCTCACCCCTCTCCCTTCTCTCACCCTCTCTCACCCTCTCCCTTCTCTCACCCCTCTCCCTTCTCTCACCCCTCTCCTTCTCTCACCCTCACCCCTCTCCCTTCTCTCACCCCTCACCCCTCTCCCTTCTCTCACCCCTCTCTCACCCCTCTCTCACCCCTCTCTCACCCCTCTCCCTTCTCTCACCCCCTCTCTCACCCCTCTCCCTTCTCTCACCCTTCTCTCACCCCTCTCTCACCCCTCACCCCTCTCTCACCCTTCTCTCACCCCTCACCCCTCTCACACCCCTCTCTCCACCCCTCTCTCACCCCCTCTCACCCCTCTCACACCCTCTCTCACCCCTCTCTCAACCCTCTCTCACCCTTCTCTCACCCTCTCTCACCCCTCTCTCACCCTCTCTCACCCCTCTCTCACCCCTCACCCTTCTCTCACCCCTCACCCTTCTCTCACCCCTCACCCTTCTCTCACCCCTCACCCTTCTCTCACCCCTCACCCTCTCTCACCCCTCACCCTCACCTCACCCCCTCACCCTTCTCTCACACCCTCACCCTTCTCTCACCCCTCACCCTTCTCTCACCCCTCACCCTTCTCTCACCCCTCACCCTTCTCTCACCCCTCACCCTTCTCACCCCTCACCCTTCTCTCACCCCTCACCCTTCTCTCACCCCTCACCCTTCTCTCACCCCTCACCCTCTCTCACCTCTCACCCCTCTCACCCTCTCTCACCCTTCTCTCACCCCTCACCTTCTCTCACCCCTCACCCTTCTCTCACACCCCTCACCCTTCTCTCACCCCTCACCCTTCTCTCACCCTCACCCCTCACCCTTCTCTCACCCCTCACCCTTCACTCACCCCTCACCCTTCTCTCACCCTCACCCTTCTCTCACCCCTCACCCTTCTCTCACCCCTCACCCCTCTCTCACCCCTCACCCCTCTCTCCCTTCTCTCACCCCTCTCCCTTCTCTCACCCTTCTCTCACACCTCACCCCTCTCTCACACCTCACCCCTCTCTCACACCTCACCCCTCTCTCACCCCTCTCTCACCCCTCTCTCACCCTTCTCTCACACCTCCCCCACCCTTCTCTCACCCTTCTCTCACCCTTCTCTCACCCCTCTCTCACCCCTCTCTCACCCTTCTCTCACCCTTCTCTCACCCTTCTCTCACCCTTCTCTCACCCTTCTCTCACCCTTCACTCACCCTTCTCTCACCCCTCTCTCACCCTTCTCTCACCCCTCCCTTCTCTCACCCTTCTCTCACCCTTCTCTCACCCTTCTCTCACCATCTCTCACCCCTCTCTCACCCCTCTCTCACCCCTCTCTCACCCCTCTCTCACCCTTCTCTCACCCATCTCTCACCCCTCTCTCACCCCTCTCTCACCCCTCTCTCACCCTTCTCACCCTTCTCTCACCCCTCTCCCTTCTCTCACCCCTCTCCCTTCTCTCACCCCCTCTCCCTTCTCTCACCCCTCTCCCTTCTCTCACCTCTCCCTTCTCTCACCCTTCTCTCACCCCTCACCCCTCTCTCACCCCTCACCCCTCTCTCACCCCTCTCCCTTCTCTCACCCTTCCCTCACCCCTCACCCTTCTCTCACCCCTCACCCTTCCCTCACCCCTCACCCTTCTCTCACCCCTCACCCTTCTCTCACCCCTCACCCTTCTCTCACCCTTCTCTCACCCCTCACCCTTCTCTCACCCTTCTCTCATCCCTCACCCTTCTCTCACCCTTCTCTCACCCCTCACCCTTCTCTCACCCTTCTCTCACCCTCACCCTTCTCTCACCCCTCTCTCACCCCTCACCCCTCTCCCTTCTCTCACCCCTCTCTCACCCTTCTCTCACCCCTCACCCTTCTCTCACCCCTCACCCCTCTCTCACCCTTCCCTCACCCCTCACCCTTCCCTCACCCTTCTCTCACCCCTCACCCTTCTCTCACCCCTCACCCTTCTCTCACCCCTCACCCTTCTCTCACCCCTCACCCTTCTCTCACCCCTCACCCTTCTCTCACCCCTCACCCCTCTCTCACCCTTCTCTCACCCCTCTCTCACCCTTCTCTCACCCTTCTCTCACCCTTCTCTCACCCTTCTCTCACCCTTCTCTCACCCCTCACCCTTCTCTCACCCCTCACCCTTCTCTCACCCCTCACCCTTCTCTCACCCCTCACCCTTCTCTCACCCCTCACCCTTCTCTCACCCCTCTCTCACCCTTCTCTCACCCCACACCCTTCTCTCACCCCTCACCCTTCTCTCACCCTCACCCTTCTCTCACCCCTCTCTCACCCTTCTCTCACCCCTCACCCTTCTCTCACCCCTCACCCTTCTCTCACCCCTCACCCTTCTCTCACCCTTCTCTCACCCCTCACCCTTCTCTCACCCTTCTCTCACCCCTCACCCTTCTCTCACCCTTCTCTCACCCCTCACCCTTCTCTCACCCTTGACGACTTTGCTCACCTGCCTGCTCACCTCCTCCTTCTCTCACCCTTCTCTCACCCCTCACCCTTCTCTCACCCTTCTCTCACCCCTCACCCTTCTCTCACCCTTCTCTCACCCCTCACCCTTCTCTCACCCTTCTCTCACCCCTCACCCTTCTCTCACCCTTCTCTCACCCCTCACCCTTCTCTCACCCTTCTCTCACCCCTCACCCTTCTCTCACCCCTCACCCTTCTCTCACCCCTCACCCTCTCTCACCCCTCTCTCACCCCTCTCTCACCCCTCACCCCTCTCTCACCCCTCTCTCACCCCTCACCCTCTCTCACCCTCACCCTTCTCTCACCCCTCACCCTTCTCTCACCCCTCACCCTTCTCTCACCCCTCACCCTTCTCTCACCCCTCACCCTTCTCTCACCCCTCACCCTTCTCTCACCCTTCTCTCACCCCTCACCCTTCTCTCACCCCTCACCCTTCTCTCACCCCTCTCTCACCCCTCTCTCACCCCCTCACTCACCCCTCTCTCACCCCTCTCTCACCCCTCTCTCACCCTTCCCTCACCCCTCTCTCACCCTTCCCTCACCCCTCTCTCACCCTTCCCTCACCCCTTCCCTCACCCCTCTCTCACCCTTCCCTCACCCCTCTCTCACCCTTCCCTTACCCTTCCCTCACCCCTTACCCTTCCCTCACCCCTTACCCTTCCCTCACCCCTTACCCTTCCCTCACCCCTTACCCTTCCCTCACCCCTTACCCTTCCCTCACCCCTTACCCTTCCCTCACCCCTTACCCTTCCCTCACCCCTTACCCTTCCCTCACCCCTTACCCTTCCCTCACCCCTTACCCTTCCCTCACCCCTTACCCTTCCCTCACCCCTTACCCTTCCCTCACCCCTTACCCTTCCCTCACCCCTTACCCTTCCCTCACCCCTTACCCTTCCCTCACCCCTTACCCTTCCCTCACCCCTTACCCTTCCCTCACCCCTTACCCTTCCTTACCCTTCCCTCACCCCTTACCCTTCCCTCACCCCTTACCCTTCCCTCACCCCTACCCTTCCCTCACCCCTTACCCTTCCCTCACCCCTTACCCTTCCCTCACCCCTTACCCTTCCCTCACCCTCACCCCTTACCCACCCCTCCCTTCCCTCACCCCCTTACCCACCCCTCTCCTTCCCTCACCCCTTACCCACCCTCTCCCTTCCCTCACCCCTACCCACTCCCTCACCCCCTTACCCACCCCCTCACCCCCTTACCCACCCCTCTCCCTTACCACCCCTCTCCCTTCCCTCACCCCTCTCCCTTCCCTCACCCCTCTCCCTTCCCTCACCCCTCTCCCTTCCCTCACCCCTCTCCTTCCCTCACCCCTCTCCCTTCCCTCACCCCTCTCCCTTCCCTCACCCCTCTCCCCTTCCCTCACCCCTCTCCCTTCCCCTCACCCTCTCCCTTCCCTCACCCCTCTCCCTTCCTCACCCCTCTCCCTTCCTCACCCCTCTCCCTTTCCTCACCCCTCTCCCTTCCCTCACCCCTCTTTCCCTCTCCCCTCTCCCTTCCCTCACCCCTCTCCCTTCCTCACCCCTCTCCTTCTCTCACCCCTCTCCCTTCTCACCCCTCTCCCTTCTCTCACCCTCTCCCTTCTCTCACCCCTCTCCCTTCTCTCACCCCTCTCCCTTCTCTCACCCCTCTCCCTTCTCTCACCCCTCTCCCTTCTCTCACCCTCTCTCACCCCTCTCCCTTCTCTCACCCCTCTCCTTCTCTCACATCTCCCCCTCGTTGCCGACACACCGGCATGGAAAGGTTAAGGAGGGGAGCGACGCTCTGCGGGGACTCACCTCGGTACAAACTGATTGGCTGGTCTCTTGGGGCGATATCGGGGTGGACCATAAAGAGCAATGTGGGGGAAGGCCGTGCCGAAATACGCCCCGTCTGTGTGGTGATGGCGGGAGGACTTGGGGGTGTAGACATCCATACACTTGGGACAATACAGCTTCACCATCGCCTCGCCGGGGATATCAGAGAGACCTGGGGCGGGGGCGAGAGGAAACCATTCAGAAACAATACAGGAGGGCGAGACGCAGAGCGGGCGACACGCAGAGCGAGAGAGCGAGACACAGATCCAGAGCGAGACGCAGAGCAAGAGAGCGAGACGCAGAGCGGATGAGACGCAGATCCAGAGCGAGACGCAGAGCGGGGGAGACGCAGATCCAGAGCGAGACGCAGAGCGGATGAGACGCAGATCCAGAGTGAGACGCGGAGCGGGCGAGACGCAGATCCAGAGCGGGGGAGGCAGCAGAGCGAGCGACACGCAAAGCAAGAGAGCGAGACGCAGATCCAGTGCGAGACGCAGAGCGGATGAGACGCAGATCCAGAGCGAGACGCGGAGCGTGCGAGACGCAGATCCAGAGGGGGGGAGGCGGCAGAGCGAGCGACACGCAGAGCAAGAGAGCGAGACGCGGAGCGGGTGAGACGCAGATCCAGAGCGGGGGAGGCGGCAGAGCGAGCGACACGCAGAGCAAGAGAGCGAGACGCGGAGCGGGTGAGACGCAGATCCAGAGCGGGGGAGGCGGCAGAGCGAGCGATACGTAGAGCAAGAGAGCGAGACGCAGATCCAGAGCGAGACGCGCAGCGGGTGAGACCCAGAGCGAGCGACACACAGAGCAAGAGAGCGAGACGCAGAGCGGGCGAGACGCAGAGCGGGCGAGACGCAGAGCGGGCGAGACGCAGAGCGGGCGAGACGCAGAGCGGGCGAGACGTAGAGCGGGCGAGACGTAGAGCGGGCGAGACGCAGAGCAAGAGAGCGAGACGCAGAGCTTGCGAGGTGACGTCGCACGCAGCAGAGACGACGCGTCACTACGTTCCTCCTCCGGCCGGCTGTGTTTGTTTTACTCCCCTGCGGTGTGTGAGCGCGAGGTGAAGGGGTTTGATTTTGGAGCCGGAAGAACTTGGCCCCCGGAATATCTGGCACTCTCGGGACCCCGCTATTGTGTGGGTTTACACGCCCTCATCTCCCCCTCCCTCAGGCTCCCACCGTGATGTTTGGATTCATTGTGATCCTATTTTGTGTTTTACTATAAATATTAATTACGTTTCATTTCACACTGATAGTGGGTTTCTATTCTGCGCCCTGCTATATGTGCGCGTATATCCGGTTGTTTGCCCCGCTGCGAATCACGGGAGAGCGAGGCGCTGCAGAGAGACTTTCACACGCACGCAGGGACATCGTAAGGTTTCTGGGACCGCGCGCAACTAATACTTTTTCTTGCGGGCGGCAGGGCGAGAGAGCGACAGAGCTTGCGAGCGGCAGGGCGAGAGATCTTGCGAGCGGCAGGGCGAGGGGGTGACGGCTTGCGAGCGGCAGGGCGAGAGGGCGACAGAGCTTGCGAGCGGCAGGGCGAGAGGGCGACAGAGCTTGCGAGCGGCAGGGCGAGAGGGCGACAGAGCTTGCGAGCGGCAGGGCGAGAGGGCGACAGAGCTTGCGAGCGGCAGGGCGAGAGGGCGACAGAGCTTGCGAGCGGCAGGGCGAGAGGGCGACACGCAGAGGGCGAGATGTAGAGCGAGAGGCGACACCGCAGTAGTGCCGGACCTGAATCTCTTACCGATAGGCAGCATGGGCTGATTCTCACAGTACACACGGGGACAGTAACCAAAGTCTCCCTGCTGGTATTTCTCCAACTGCAGGGGGACAGACACAGTGATACAGGTCAGACAGGTCAGACAGGTCAGACAGGTCAGACAGACAGACACAGTAATACAGGTCAGACAGTGATACAGGTCAGACAGTGATACAGGTCAGACAGTAATACAGGTCAGACAGGTCAGACACAGTAATACAGGTCAGACAGTAATACAGGTCAGACAGTAATACAGGTCAGACAGTAATACAGGTCAGACAGTAATACAGGTCAGACAGGTCAGACAAACACAGTAATACAGGTCAGACAGTAATACAGGTCAGACAGTAATACAGGTCAGAGAGGTCAGACAGACACAGTAATACAGGTCAGACAGACAGACAGTAATACAGGTCAGACAGGTCAGACAGGTCATACAGACTTCTATACACACACGGAAAAAGGAAGAAGGTTTCAGGACAACAACAAAAAAGGTCCCTACTTCAGGACGGACACACACACACACACACACACACACACACACCTCCCCCCTAACACTTGCTCTCTTATCCCCCCCATTCCTTTGATACCTTATAATGTCCCCAATTCTCCCCGCCTCTCTCCCCTTCTCCAGCGTTCTTATCTTCTCCTCACGCGCCCACCGACTTCCTCTCATCTTCTGCTTTGTGTATACTTTATAGCTATGCCACCCTACCAATCATCCATACCACCATGCCACCCTACCAATCATCCATACCACCCAGCCATACCACCCTCTCATCCATACCACCATGCCACCCTACCAATCATCCATACCACCCTGCCACCCATACCACCCTATCATCCATACCACCATGCCACCCTACCAATCATCCATACCACCATGCCACCCTACCATCCATACCACCATGCCACCCTACCAATCATCCATACCACCATGCCACCCATACCACCATGCCACCCTACCAATCATCCATACCACCATGCCACCCTATCATCCATACCACCATGCCATCCTACCAATCATCCATACCACCATGCCACCCATACCACCCTATCATCCATACCACCATGCCACCCACACCACCCATCATCCATACCACCATGCCACCCTACCAATCATCCATACCACCATGCCACCCTATCATCCATACCACCATGCCACCCATACCACCCATCATCCATACCACCATGCCACCCTACCAATCATCCATACCACCATACCACCATGCCACCCTACCAATCATTCATACCACCATGCCACCCATACCACCCTATCATCCATACCACCATGCCACCCTACCAATCATCCATACCACCATGCCACCCATACCACCCTATCATCCATACCACCATGCCACCCATACCACCCTATCATCCATACCACCCTACCAATCATCCATACCACCATGCCACCCTATCATCCATACCACCCTATCATCCATACCACCCTATCATCCATACCACCATGCCACCCACACCACCATGCCACCCATACCACCCTACCAATCATCCATACCACCATGCCACCCTACCAATCATCCATACCACCATGCCACCCTACCAATCATCCATACCACTCAGCCACCCTATCATCCATACCACCATGCCACCCTACCAATCATCCATACCACCATGCCACCCTACCACCCTATCATCCATACCACCATGCCACCCTACCAATCATCCATACCACCATGCCACCCTACCAATCATCCATACCACCATGCCACCCTACCAATCATCCATACCACCATGCCACCCTATCATCCATACCACCATGCCACCCTACCACCCTATCATCCATACCACCATGCCACCGTACCAATCATCCATACCACCCAGCCACCCATACCACCCTATCATCCAAACCACCATGCCACCTATACCACCCTATCATCCTTACCACCATGCCACCCTACCAATCATCCATACCACCATGCCACCCTATCATCCATACCACCATGCCACCCTACCACCCTATCATCCATACCACCATGCCACCGTACCAATCATCCATACCACCCAGCCACCCATACCACCCTATCATCCAAACCACCATGCCACCTATACCACCCTATCATCCTTACCACCATGCCACCCTACCAATCATCCATACCACCATGCCACCCTACCAATCATCCATACCACCATGCCACCCTACCAATCATCCATACCACCATGCCACCCTACCAATCATCCATACCACCATACCAATCATCCATACCACCATGCCACCCTACCAATCATCCATACCACCATGCCACCCATACCACCCTATCATCCATACCACCATGCCACCCTACCAATCATCCATACCACCATGCCACCCATACCACCCTATCATCCATACCACCATGCCACCCTACCAATCATCCATACCACCATGCCACCCATACCACCCTATCATCCATACCACCATGCCACCCTATCATCCATACCACCATGCCACCCTACCAATCATCCATACCACCATGCCACCCTACCAATCATCCATACCACCATGCCACCCTACCAATCATCCATACCACCATGCCACCCATACCACCCTATCATCCATACCACCATGCCACCCTACCAATCATCCATACCACCATGCCACACATACCACCCTATAATCCATACCACCATGCCACCATACCATCCATACCACCATGCCACCCTACCAATCATCCATACCACTCAGCCACCCTATCATCCATACCACCATGCCACCCTACCAATCATCCATACCACCATGCCACCCTACCAATCATCCATACCACCATGCCACCCTACCATCCATACCACCATGCCACCCTACCAATCATCCATACCACCATGCCACCCTACCAATCATCCATACCACCATGCCACCCTACCAATCATCCATACCACCATGCCACCCATACCACCCTATCATCCATACCACCATGCCACCCTACCACCCTATCATCCATACCACCATGCCACCGTACCAATCATCCATACCACCCAGCCACCCATACCACCCTATCATCCAAACCACCATGCCACCTATACCACCCTATCATCCATACCACCATGCCACCCTACCAATCATCCATACCACCATGCCACCCTACCAATCATCCATACCACCATGCCACCCTACCAATCATCCATACCACCATGCCACCCTACCAATCATCCATACCACCATGCCACCCTACCAATCATCCATACCACCATGCCACCCATACCACCCTATCATCCATACCACCATGCCACCCTACCAATCATCCATACCACCCTATCATCCATACCACCATGCCACCCTACCAATCATCCATACCACCATGCCACCCATACCACCCTATCATCCATACCACCATGCCACCCTATCATCCATACCACCATGCCACCCTACCAATCATCCATACCACCATGCCACCCTACCAATCATCCATACCACCATGCCACCCTACCAATCATCCATACCACCATGCCACCCATACCACCCTATCATCCATACCACCATGCCACCCTACCAATCATCCATACCACCATGCCACACATACCACCCTATAATCCATACCACCATGCCACCCTACCATCCATACCACCATGCCACCGTACCAATCATCCATACCACCATGCCACCTTATCATCCATACCACCATGCCACCCTACCAATCATCCATACCACCATGCCACCCATACCACCCTATCATCCATACCACCATGCCACCCTACCAATCATTCATACCACCATGCCACCCTATCATCCATACCACCATGCCACCCTACCAATCATCCATACCACCATGCCACCCATACCACCCTATCATCCATACCACCATGCCACCCATACCACCATACCAATCATCCATACCACCATGCCACCCTATCATCCATACCACCATGCCACCCATACCACCCTATCATCCATACCACCATGCCACCTACACCACCATGCCACCCATACCAATCATCCATACCACCATGCCACCCTACCAATCATCCATACCACCATGCCACCCTACCAATCATCCATACCACCCAGCCACCCATACCACCCTATCATCCATACCACCCTACCAATCATCCATACCACCATGCCACCCTACCAATCATCCATACCACCATGCCACCCTACCACCCTATCATCCATACCACCATGCCACCCTACCAATCATCCATACCACCATGCCACCCTACCAATCATCCATACCACCATGCCACCCTACCAATCATCCATACCACCATGCCACCCATACTACCCTATCATCCATACCACCATGCCACCCTACCAATCATCCATACCACCATGCCACCCATACCACCCTATCATCCATACCACCATGCCACCCTACCAATCATCCATACCACCATGCCACCCTATCATCCATACCACCATGCCACCCTACCACCCTATCATCCATACAACCATGCCACCGTACCAATCATCCATACCACCCAGCCACCCATACCACCCTATCATCCAAACCACCATGCCACCTATACCACCCTATCATCCATACAACCATGCCACCCTACCAATCATCCATACCACCATCCCACCCTATCATCCATACCACCATGCCACCCTACCAATCATCCATACCACCCTGCCACCCTACCAATCATCCATACCACCCTGCCACCCATACCACCCTATCATCCATACCACCCAGCCACCCATACCACCCTATCATCCATACCACCATGCCACCCTACCAATCATCCATACCACCCAGCCACCCATACCACCCTATCATCCATACCACCATGCCACCCTACCAATCATCCATACCACCCAGCCACCCATACCACCCTATCATCCATACCACCATGCCACCCTACCAATCATCCATACCACCATGCCACCCTACCAATCATCCATACCACCATGCCACCCTACCACCCTATCATCCATACCACCATGCCACCCTACCAATCATCCATACCACCATACCACCATGCCACCCTACCAATCATCCATACCACCATGCCACCCATACCACCCTATCATCCATACCACCATGCCACCCTACCAATCATCCATACCACCCATACCACCCTATCATCCATACCACCATGCCACCCTACCAATCATCCATACCACCATGCCACCCATACCACCCTATCATCCATACCACCATGCCACCCTACCACCCTATCATCCATACAACCATGCCACCGTACCAATCATCCATACCACCCAGCCACCCATACCACCCTATCATCCAAACCACCATGCCACCTATACCACCCTATCATCCATACCACCATGCCACCCTACCAATCATCCATACCACCATCCCACCCTACCACCCTATCATCCATACCACCATGCCACCCTACCAATCATCCATACCACCCTGCCACCCTACCAATCATGCATACCACCCTGCCACCCATACCACCCTATCATCCATACCACCCAGCCACCCATACCACCCTATCATCCATACCACCATGCCACCCTACCAATCATCCATACCACCCAGCCACCCATACCACCCTATCATCCATATCACCATGCCACCCTACCAATCATCCTTACCACCCAGCCACCCTATCATCCATATCACCATGCCACCCTACCAATCATCCATACCACCCAGCCACACAACCAATCATCCATACCACCATGCCACCCTATCATCCATACCACCCTATCATCCCTATCCCCCTACCCATCATCCATACCCCCTATCATCCATACCCCCTATCATCCATACCCCCTATCATCCATACCGCCTATCATCCATACCCCCTATCATCCATACCCCCTATCATCCATACCCCCATCATCCATACCCCCATCATCCATACCCCCATCATCCATACCCCCATCATCCATACCCCCATCATCCATACCCCCATCATCCATACCCCCATCATCCATACCCCCATCATCCATACCCCCATCATCCATACCCCCATCATCCATACCCCCATCATCCATACCCCCATCATCCATACCCCCATCATCCATACCCCCATCATCCATACCCCATCATCCATACCCCCTATCATCCATACCCCCTATCATCCATACCCCCCTACCTATCATCCATACCCCCCTACCTATCATCTATACCCCCCTACCTATCATCCATACCCCCCTACCTATCATCCATACCCCCCTACCTATCATCCATACCCCCCTACCTATCATCCATACCCCCCTACCTATCATTCATGGAACAGGCAAGCCACCCAAAACAATTACAGCAATGGGGGGTTGTCAGTAAGGCAGTAAACAAAATAGGATCCCATATAGTGCGTAAAGAGATAATAGTTATGTACCGGTACCCGGAAATTACCCGGTACCCGGCCTTATTTTCAGTACCCGGACCCGGCACCAGGGGGCTGGAAACCGGTGCCAGGGAATTTCCGTTCGGCTCTCTCGGTCCTCGTCTTGGAGCAGAAGAGGCCGCAGGAGCAGCGAGGAGGAGCGGCCAGAGAGGGCGAGGAGGAGGAGCGGCCGCAGAGGGCGAGGAGGAGGAGCGGCCGCAGAGGGCGAGGAGGGGCCGAGCAGCACTGTGGCGGTGCGAGCAGCAGAAGAGATCCTGGTGGCGGAGGTAGCAGCGGACGTCATTCTTCAGCCGGTGGGAGCAGCAGAAGACATCCTTCACAGCCGGTGAGAGCATAGGAACATGCGACCAAAGCAGGAGCGTTACTATTGGACAGCCGGGGAGGAGCAACTCCCGACTCCTGGTGCAGCTCCTGCCCGGCTGCCCAATAGAGCTCCCACCGACTGAAGAATGTCTTCTGCTGCTCCCAGCAGGATATCGCTGTGGTCCTCCTCACCCCCCGCCGCCGTGTGACTTGGATTACAATTACAATAAACCTTTTTGGCAAGTGCCTGTCCCCATGTACACAGATACAGGGAATATACACACACAGTATGTATACAAATAACTTGCCCCCACGCCCCCCCGACCCGCTCACATTGTGCGGAAACGCACAATGTAACTCGCGACTCATTCGGAGCCGCGGCAAAGTGAGCGATAACGCTGCCGTACGGTAACCGGACCCGCGGGAAACTCGAGTCCCACTCGCTAAAACATACGGAAAGGAGGCGCGGACGTACAGCACGCCAGGCCAGCGCTGGGCGCCAGCGGATCAACCCTATGACAAAGTACAGAGGGGACGGCCATCGACTAATGTCCACGAGGAAGAGATTTTAAGATCCGATACATAGGTGGATGCCGTGGGTGACAATTACCCGTGTCCCAATATCCAACATGCGTGGTACAGCGAGGACCATTACATAGCAATCAGGAAGACGGAGCCCACATGGAAGGCATATATGGTCACAACACAATCGTTGTCCATGCGGTTTGATTGAAATACACGAGATGGTACTGGAAAAATTCCCAGACAGTCACCAAGTGTCCGGTATTAGAAGGGTTGGCCATCATGAAGTAGATCAAGTTGGGTCTATTTGGCGTATAAGCAACTACTTGTCCACCCGGTTAAGCAGGTTGATGTAGTGAAGTCCTCAAGATCCATATCAGCGGGAAACCATGATGGGCATCCCGATCGATCGTTGGGACAAGGTGGGCACCTGTCGCCATTGAAACCATCCACGGGGGCAACACCCGTCGTCCTCAACGAGGATATCTTTCGTTCAGAGAACATAGCATGGCAGCGGTCGCCATTTTATCCCTACGTAGGTTATCTTGGTCTATGGAAACCGCGTCTTTGTGTCATCAGAGTGTCCTGGCGAGAACGGGGTGGTTGGGCAGGAACACTGGCGGAGGCTAAAAAGGAGTGGGACGTTTCCCACGAGACGTTGGGCATCACAAGGAGTCCATGGGGGACCTGTGTTCTGAGGTACATCGCGCCACGTTGGCACTCTCTAAAAAGGTATTCCCGTATACATCACAGATTGTAGAGCTCTGACACTAGACCCCACAAGTATGGGGTGCAGGGTGGAAGAAACGTGTCCAAGGTCTTCTCCTGCAGTCCCAGTGTGACGTCGATCAGGATTACGTGGCAATCCAAGAAACGGCATAGGGAGAGATTGAGGTTCAACCTTTGTGGGGCGTACTGTCTGCAATGCACGAGCCCAGAAGCAGCCACCACGTGAAGGTCTTGTGGCCAGCTCGATCGGCATGCCACGGAGTACTGTCTCACGAGGAAAATCCTTGGCTATCCGGCTTACCCAATGTACCACTGCAGCACGCTGTCTGGATGCTCGAACGGTTATCGGTTCATTGAGGTGTCTGTGGTTCTTTCCGACAACGTCTGGTTGGGCATTTCATGATGTAAACACGACCGCTCGTGAGACTCTCGATAAACATGTTTTTTGCCAGCCAATGTGTGGGGGGAAAAAAGCCCCACAATAAGGCGGTCACAAACTCACCCATCCATGGTCCCTGTAGCGTCCTGCTTGGGTGGTGGACACAGCGTTCCAGATCTGTTTTTACCGAAAGCCTTACGTAAATTACAGCCACTCTTATATCCCAAGAGCAGCCTCGATTTAAAACATCGGGTGTAAGCGACCAACACGTGAAAAGACGTGGCAGTACCTCCATATTGAGCGGTTTGATGGTATCCGATGTATAGCCGTAGGCACTGGAGAAGACGGGTAGATGTTTTTGCTACTTAAGGAGTTTGCCCGAATAGCAGCCGTGGCTGGGCGATGCTGGATGCGACGTCGGGTAAGCTGTAGCCCCGTGGAGGACTCTGGCCATCCGTCTTTGGCAATTGGTTCACTGTGAGTAGAGCAAGCCCTTCTTCAGAGCTGAGGTGGAGGAAGCTGCCAACACTCAAGTGTGTTTCTATTGGTGAAAAGACGTTTCTCTGGAAGGACATCTAGATGATGTATGGTGTCGAGGTCCGAGTGCCTGGTTAGTCAAGGAGTCAAACGGTGTTAAGATGGTTGTATAAACGTCCCTCTGACTTCCAAATCACAAATACGTCATCAACGTATCTACGATATTTTTTTTATAAACTTATTTCCACGGCAAGTTCTCATTATTGAAAACGTGCAAGGTCACGTTCGTGTACATGCGCAAGTTGGCGCTCGCACCGCTGTCCCAGAAAGTTGTAACTAATGTTTCGTGTACATGGAGTGACTAGGTGTCTGCTACCACCTAAATTCCCATATTTGTAGCTTTTATTTACCCTCGGTACACACAAACACACAGGGTCGGCGCCTCACCATCTGCGCAATGCCGCGGTTCGTCAGTATATAGCGAGCGTGGATCAGTCCGTATAACATCTCTGCCGCCTGCTCAATGAGGTCGCTCTGATTGGGGTTATCTTCTAACTCCTCATCTGGTGGGAGAAGGGGGTGAGAAGGGGAGCAGTGAGATATATTGTTTGGGGGGGGGGGGGGGGGGAGGGGGAGAGGAATGGTTACACACAGAGCACACACGCACGCGCACAGCTCACCAGGCTCCAGGTCGAGGATCATGTCCAGCGCTTGTCTGTAATGCGGAACCTGCTCATTGAGCCCCGTCAGATTAAACTTGTCCTGTATGTAATCTTCATCCACCTGCACAAGAGACAGAGCCTGGCACCTCTAGGGCTGCAACAAGGGGGTACGGAGGCCTGGCACCTCTAGGACAGGCATAGCGGGTTATATACAAAGCCTGGCACCTCTAAGGCTATGCTTATAGTGCCGGCGACGTGACGGTGGCTGGAAAATCAAATAGAGATGACTTCCAGAGATAGCGACCAATCCGTCGCGCCGCGCTTACTATAAGCGCACGACAGGGCGGCAATCCATTTGTTTTGCCGCAACGTCGCATCGCTGTCGCTATAAGCGCAGCCAAGGCTGGCACGGGGGATATACAGAGCCTGGCACCTCTACGACTGGCACAGGGGGCTATATACAGAGCCTGGCACCTCTAGGGCTGGCACAGGGGGCTATACATGAGCCTGGTACCTCTAGGGCTGGCACAGGGGGCTATATACAGAGCCTGGCACCTCTACGGATAGCACGGGGGGCATATACAGAGCCTGGCACCTCTAGGGCTGGCACAGGGGGTATACAGAGCCTACACCTCTAGGGCTGGCACAGGGAGCACATACAGAGCCTGGCACCTCTAGGGCTGGCACAGGGGGCACATGCACAACCTGGCACCTCTAGGACTGGCACAGTGGGCACATACAGAGCCTGGCACCTCTAGGACTTGTACAGGGGGCACATACAGAGCCTGGCACATCTAAGGCTGGTACAGGGGGCACAGTGGGCACATACAGAGCCTGGCACCTCTAGGACTTGTACAGGGGGCACATACAGAGCCTGGCACCTCTAGGACTAGCACAGGAGGCATATACAAAGCCTGCACATACAGAGCCTGACACCTCTAGGACTGGCACAGTGAGCACATACAGAGCCTGGCACCTCTATGAACTACACAGGGTCACATACAGAGCCTGGCACCTCTAGGACTGGCACAGGGGGCACATACAGAGCCTGGCACCTCTAGGACTGGCACAGGGGGCATATACAAAGCCTGCACATACAGAGCCTGGCACCTCTTGGACTGGCACAGTGAGCACATAGAGCCTGGCACCTCTAGGAATGGCACAGGGTCACATACAGAGCCTGGCACCTCTAGGACTGGCACAGGGGGGCACATACAGAGCCTGGCACCTCTAGGACTGGCACAGGGGGCATATACAAAGCCTGCATATACAAAGCCTGGCACCTCTCGGACTGGCACAGGGGGCACACAGAGCCTGGCACCTCTAGGATTGGCACAGGGGGCACATACAGAGCCTGGCACCTCTAGGGCTGGCACAGGGGGATATACAGAGCCTGGCACCTCTAGGGCTGGCACAGGGGGATATACAGAGCCTGGCACCTCTAGGACTGGCACAGGGGGATATACAGAGCCTGGCACCTCTAGGACTGGCACAGGGGGATATACAGAGCCTGGCACCTCTAGGACTGGCACAGGGGGATATACAGAGCCTGGCACCTCTAGGACTGGCACAGGGAGCTATATACAGAGCCCGGCACCTCTAGGACTGGCACAGGGAGCTACATACAGAGCCCGGCACCTCTAGGACCGCACATATATACCTCACAGAAGAATTCGTTGCCTCTCAGGCCGCAGAACCAGCTGATCCAGGACACTTCCTCCGAGCTGCTCATCCTCCCGCCTGCGGGAGAAACAAAGATGGCGGCGCGTTACAGGAGTGAGGGCGGAGACACGGAGGGGAGGGGGAGAGCGGTATACTGAGCGGTTCCTGACCTGTCGGTTTCCGCTGGGCACAGTAAAGATGGCAGCGCACCTCTCCCCCCCTCCTGCACACAGAGG
>NW_027456806.1:244958-289958 GCF_040206685.1 Ascaphus truei | reverse complement strand
CTCTCATTCCCTATAGAGTGTAAGCTCTCAGGATCAGAGCTCTCATTCCCTATAGAGTGTAAGCTCTCAGGATCAGAGCTCTCATTCCCTATACAGTGTAAGCTCTCAGGATCAGAGCTCTCATTCCCTATACAGTGTAAGCTCAGGATCAGACCCCTCATTCCCTATAGAGTGTAAGCTCTCAGGATCAGGCCCCTCATTCCCTATAGAGTGTAAGCTCTCAGGATCAGGCCTCTCATTCCCTATAGAGTGTAAGCTCTCAGGATCAGGCCCCTCATTACCTATAGAGTGTAAGCTCTCAGGATCAGGCCCCTCATTCCCTATAGAGTGTAAGCTCTCAGGATCAGAGCTCTCATTACCTATAGAGTGTAAGCTCTCAGGATCAGGCCTCTCATTCCCTATAGAGTGTAAGCTCAGGATAAGACCCCTCATTACCTATAGAGTGTAAGCTCTCAGGATCAGGTCTCTCATTCCCTATAGAGTGTAAGCTCTCAGGATCAGGCCTCTCATTCCCTATAGAGTGTAAGCTCTCAGGATCAGGCCTCTCATTCCCTATAGAGTGTAAGCTCAGGATCAGACCCCTCATTACCTATAGAGTGTAAGCTCTCAGGATCAGGCCTCTCATTCCCTATAGAGTGTAAGCTCTCAGGATCAGGCCTCTCATTCCCTATAGAGTGTAAGCTCTCAGGATCAGGCCTCTCATTCCCTATAGAGTGTAAGCTCTCAGGAACAGGCCTCTCATTCCCTATAGAGTGTAAGCTCTCAGGATCAGAGCTCTCATTCCCTATAGAGTGTAAGCTCTCAGGATCAGGGCTCTCATTCCCTATAGAGTGTAAGCTCTCAGGATCAGGCCTCTCATTCCCTATAGAGTGTAAGCTCTCAGGATCAGGCCTCTCATTCCCTATAGAGTGTAAGCTCTCAGGATCAGGCCTCTCATTCCCTATAGAGTGTAAGCTCTCAGGATCAGGCCTCTCATTCCCTATAGAGTGTAAGCTCTCGGGATCAGGCCTCATTCCCTATAGAGTGTAAGCTCTCAGGATCTGGCCTCTCATTCCCTATAGAGTGTAAGCTCTCAGGATCAGGCCTCTCATTCCCTATAGAGTGTAAGCTCTCAGGATCAGGCCTCTCATTCCCTATAGAGTGTAAGCTCTCAGGATCAGGCCTCTCATTCCCTATAGAGTGTAAGCTCTCAGGATCAGGCCCCTCATTCCCTATAGAGTGTAAGCTCTCAGGATCAGAGCTCTCATTACCTATAGAGTGTAAGCTCTCAGGATCAGGCCTCTCATTCCCTATAGAGTGTAAGCTCTCAGGATCAGGCCTCTCATTCCCTATAGAGTGTAAGCTCTCAGGATCAGGCCTCTCATTCCCTATAGAGTGTAAGCTCTCGGGATCAGGCCTCATTCCCTATAGAGTGTAAGCTCTCAGGATCTGGCCTCTCATTCCCTATAGAGTGTAAGCTCTCAGGATCAGGCCCCTCATTCCCTATAGAGTGTAAGCTCTCAGGATCAGGCCCCTCATTCCCTATAGGGTGTAAGCTCTCAGGATCAGGCCTCTCATTCCCTATAGAGTGTAAGCTCTCAGGATCAGGCCCCTCATTCCCAATAGAGTGTAAGCTCTCAGGATCAGGCCTCTCATTACCTATAGAGTGTAAGCTCTCAGGATCTGGCCTCATTCCCTATAGAGTGTAAGCTCTCAGGATCAGGCCTCTCATTCCTTATAGAGTGTAAGCTCTCAGGATCAGGCCTCTCATTCCCTATAGAGTGTAAGCTCTCAGGATCAGGCCTCTCATTCCCTATAGAGTGTAAGCTCTCAGGATCAGAGCTCTCATTACCTATAGAGTGTAAGGTCTCAGGATCAGGCCTCTCATTCCCTATAGAGTGTAAGCTCTCAAGATCAGGCCTCATTCCCTATAGAGTGTAAGCTCTCAGGATCAGAGCTCTCATTCCCTATAGAGTGTAAGCTCTCAGGATCAGGGTCCTCATTCCCTATAGAGTGTAAGCTCTCAGGATCAGGCCTCTCATTCCCTATAGAGTGTAAGCTCTCAGGATCAGGCCTCTCATTCCCTATAGAGTGTAAGCTCTCAGGATCAGGCCTCTCATTACCTATAGAGTGTAAGCTCTCAGGATCAGGCCTCATTCCCTATAGAGTGTAAGCTCTCAGGATCAGGCCTCATTCCCTATAGAGTGTAAGCTCTCAGGATCAGGCCTCTCATTCCCTATAGAGTGTAAGCTCTCAGGATCAGGCCTCTCATTCCCTATAGAGTGTAAGCTCTCAGGATCAGGGTCCTCATTCCCTATAGAGTGTAAGCTCTCAGGATCAGGGTCCTCATTCCCTATAGAGTGTAAGCTCTCAGGATCAGGCCTCTCATTACCTATAGAGTGTAAGCTCTCAGGATCAGGCCCCTCATTACCTATAGAGTGTAAGCTCTCAGGATCAGGCCCCTCATTCCCTATAGAGAAGCTCTCAGGATCAGGCCTCTCATTCCCTATAGAGTGTAATCTCTCAGGATCAGGCCTCATTCCCTATAGAGTGTAAGCTCTCAGGATCAGGCCTCTCATTCCCTATAGATTGTAAGCTCCCAGAATCAGGCCTCTCATTCGCTATAGAGTGTAAGCTCTCAGGATCAGGGCCCTCATTCCCTATAGAGTGTAAGCCCTCAGGATGAGGATCCCCATTCCCTATAGAGTGTAAGCTCTCAGGATCAGGTCTCATTACCTACAGAGTGTAAGCTCTCAGGATCAGGGTCCCTATTCCTTATAGAGTATAAGCTCTCAGGATCAGGTCTCATTACCTATAGAGTGTAAGCTCTCAAGATCAGAGCTCTCATTCCCTATAGAGTGTAAGCTCTCAGGATCAGAGCTCTCATTACCTATAGAGTGTAAGCTCTCAGGATCAGAGCTCTCATTCCCTATAGAGTGTAAGCTCTCAGGATCAGGTCTCATTACCTATAGAGTGTAAGCTCTCAGGATCATAGCTCATTCCCTATAGAGTGTAAGCTCTCAGGATCAGAGCTCTCATTACCTATAGAGTGTACGCTCTCAGGATCAGGGTCCTCATTCCCTATAGAGTGTAAGCTCTCATGATCAGGACCCTCATTACCTATAGAGTGTAAGCTCTCAGGATCAGAGCTCTCATTCCCTATAGAGTGTAAGCTCTCAGGATCAGAACCCTCATTCCCTATAGAGTGTAAGCTCTCATGATCAGGCCCCTCATTCCCTATAGAGTGTAAGCTCTCAGGATCAGAGCTCATTCCCTATAGAGTGTAAGCTCTCAGGATCAGAGCTCATTCCCTATAGAGTGTAAGCTCTCAGGATCAGAGCTCTCATTCCCTATAGAGTGTAAGATCTCAGAATCAGAGCTCTCATTCCCTATAGAGTGTAAGCTCTCAGGATCAGACCCCTCATTCCCTATAGAGTGTAAGCTCTCAGGATCAGGCCTCTCATTCCCTATAGAGTGTAAGCTCTCAGGATCAGGCCTCTCATTCCCTATAGAGTGTAAGCTCTCAGGATCAGGCCCCTCATTCCCTATAGAGTGTAAGCTCTCAGGATCAGGCCCCTCATTCCCTATAGAGTGTAAGCTCTCAGGATCAGAGCTCTCATTCCCTATAGAGTGTAAGCTCTCAGGATCAGAGCTCTCATTCCCTATAGAGTGTAAGCTCTCAGGATCAGGCCTCTCATTCCCTATAGAGTGTAAGCTCTCAGGATCAGGCCCCTCATTCCCTATAGAGTGTAAGCTCTCAGGATCAGGCCTCTCATTCCCTATAGAGTGTAAGCTCTCAGGATCAGAGCTCTCATTCCCTATAGCGTGTAAGCTCTCAGGATCAGGCCTCTCATTCCCTATAGAGTGTAAGCTCTCAGGATCAGGCCTCTCATTCCCTATAGAGTGTAAGCTCCCAGGATCTGGCCTCTCATTCCCTATAGAGTGTAAGCTCTCAGGATCAGGGCCCTCATTCCCTATAGAGTGTAAGCTCTCAGGATCAGGGCCCTCATTCCCTATAGAGTGTAAGCTCTCAGGATCAGGGTCCTCATTCCCTATAGAGTGTAAGCTCTCAGGATCAGAGCTCTCATTACCTATAGAGTGTAAGCTCTCAGGATCAGGCCTCTCATTCCCTATAGAGTGTAAGCTCTCAGGATCAGGCCTCTCATTCCCTATAGAGTGTAAGCTCTCAGGATCAGGCCTCTCATTCCCTATAGAGTGTAAGCTCTCGGGATCAGGCCTCATTCCCTATAGAGTGTAAGCTCTCAGGATCTGGCCTCTCATTCCCTATAGAGTGTAAGCTCTCAGGATCAGGCCCCTCATTCCCTATAGAGTGTAAGCTCTCAGGATCAGGCCCCTCATTCCCTATAGGGTGTAAGCTCTCAGGATCAGGCCTCTCATTCCCTATAGAGTGTAAGCTCTCAGGATCAGGCCCCTCATTCCCAATAGAGTGTAAGCTCTCAGGATCAGGCCTCTCATTACCTATAGAGTGTAAGCTCTCAGGATCTGGCCTCATTCCCTATAGAGTGTAAGCTCTCAGGATCAGGCCTCTCATTCCTTATAGAGTGTAAGCTCTCAGGATCAGGCCTCTCATTCCCTATAGAGTGTAAGCTCTCAGGATCAGGCCTCTCATTCCCTATAGAGTGTAAGCTCTCAGGATCAGAGCTCTCATTACCTATAGAGTGTAAGCTCTCAGGATCAGGCCTCTCATTCCCTATAGAGTGTAAGCTCTCAAGATCAGGCCTCATTCCCTATAGAGTGTAAGCTCTCAGGATCAGAGCTCTCATTCCCTATAGAGTGTAAGCTCTCAGGATCAGGGTCCTCATTCCCTATAGAGTGTAAGCTCTCAGGATCAGGCCTCTCATTCCCTATAGAGTGTAAGCTCTCAGGATCAGGCCTCTCATTACCTATAGAGTGTAAGCTCTCAGGATCAGGCCTCATTCCCTATAGAGTGTAAGCTCTCAGGATCAGGCCTCATTCCCTATAGAGTGTAAGCTCTCAGGATCAGGGCCCTCATTCCCTATAGAGTGTAAGCTCTCAGGATCAGGCCTCATTCCCTATAGAGTGTAAGCTCTCAGGATCAGGGCCCTCATTCCCTATAGAGTGTAAGCTCTCAGGATCAGGGCCCTCATTCCCTATAGAGTGTAAGCTCTCAGGATCAGGGTCCTCATTCCCTATAGAGTGTAAGCTCTCAGGATCAGGCCTCTCATTCCCTATAGAGTGTAAGCTCTCAGGATCAGGCCTCTCATTCCCTATATAGTGTAAGCTCTCAGGATCAGAGCTCTCATTCCCTATAGAGTGTAAGCTCTCAGGATCAGGGTCCTCATTCCCTATAGAGTGTAAGCTCTCAGGATCAGAGCTCTCATTACCTATAGAGTGTAAGCTCTCAGGATCAGGCCTCTCATTCCCTATAGAGTGTAAGCTCTCAGGATCAGGCCTCTCATTCCCTATAGAGTGTAAGCTCTCAGGATCAGGCCTCTCATTCCCTATAGAGTGTAAGCTCTCGGGATCAGGCCTCATTCCCTATAGAGTGTAAGCTCTCAGGATCTGGCCTCTCATTCCCTATAGAGTGTAAGCTCTCAGGATCAGGCCCCTCATTCCCTATAGAGTGTAAGCTCTCAGGATCAGGCCCCTCATTCCCTATAGGGTGTAAGCTCTCAGGATCAGGCCTCTCATTCCCTATAGAGTGTAAGCTCTCAGGATCAGGCCCCTCATTCCCAATAGAGTGTAAGCTCTCAGGATCAGGCCTCTCATTACCTATAGAGTGTAAGCTCTCAGGATCTGGCCTCATTCCCTATAGAGTGTAAGCTCTCAGGATCAGGCCTCTCATTCCTTATAGAGTGTAAGCTCTCAGGATCAGGCCTCTCATTCCCTATAGAGTGTAAGCTCTCAGGATCAGGCCTCTCATTCCCTATAGAGTGTAAGCTCTCAGGATCAGAGCTCTCATTACCTATAGAGTGTAAGCTCTCAGGATCAGGCCTCTCATTCCCTATAGAGTGTAAGCTCTCAAGATCAGGCCTCATTCCCTATAGAGTGTAAGCTCTCAGGATCAGAGCTCTCATTCCCTATAGAGTGTAAGCTCTCAGGATCAGGGTCCTCATTCCCTATAGAGTGTAAGCTCTCAGGATCAGGCCTCTCATTCCCTATAGAGTGTAAGCTCTCAGGATCAGGCCTCTCATTCCCTATAGAGTGTAAGCTCTCAGGATCAGGCCTCTCATTACCTATAGAGTGTAAGCTCTCAGGATCAGGCCTCATTCCCTATAGAGTGTAAGCTCTCAGGATCAGGCCTCATTCCCTATAGAGTGTAAGCTCTCAGGATCAGGCCTCTCATTCCCTATAGAGTGTAAGCTCTCAGGATCAGGCCTCTCATTCCCTATAGAGTGTAAGCTCTCAGGATCAGGCCTCTCATTCCCTATAGAGTGTAAGCTCTCAGGATCAGGCCTCTCATTCCCTATAGAGTGTAAGCTCTCAGGATCAGGCCTCTCATTACCTATAGAGTGTAAGCTCTCAGGATCAGGCCTCATTCCCTATAGAGTGTAAGCTCTCAGGATCAGGCCTCATTCCCTATAGAGTGTAAGCTCTCAGGATCAGGCCTCTCATTCCCTATAGAGTGTAAGCTCTCAGGATCAGGCCTCTCATTCCCTATAGAGTGTAAGCTCTCAGGATCAGGGTCCTCATTCCCTATAGAGTGTAAGCTCTCAGGATCAGGGTCCTCATTCCCTATAGAGTGTAAGCTCTCAGGATCAGGCCTCTCATTACCTATAGAGTGTAAGCTCTCAGGATCAGGCCCCTCATTCCCTATAGAGAAGCTCTCAGGATCAGGCCTCTCATTCCCTATAGAGTGTAATCTCTCAGGATCAGGCCTCATTCCCTATAGAGTGTAAGCTCTCAGGATCAGGCCTCTCATTCCCTATAGATTGTAAGCTCCCAGAATCAGGCCTCTCATTCGCTATAGAGTGTAAGCTCTCAGGATCAGGGCCCTCATTCCCTATAGAGTGTAAGCCCTCAGGATGAGGATCCCCATTCCCTATAGAGTGTAAGCTCTCAGGATCAGGTCTCATTACCTATAGAGTGTAAGCTCTCAGGATCAGGGTCCCTATTCCTTATAGAGTATAAGCTCTCAGGATCAGGTCTCATTACCTATAGAGTGTAAGCTCTCAAGATCAGAGCTCTCATTCCCTATAGAGTGTAAGCTCTCAGGATCAGAGCTCTCATTACCTATAGAGTGTAAGCTCTCAGGATCAGAGCTCTCATTCCCTATAGAGTGTAAGCTCTCAGGATCAGGTCTCATTACCTATAGAGTGTAAGCTCTCAGGATCATAGCTCATTCCCTATAGAGTGTAAGCTCTCAGGATCAGAGCTCTCATTACCTATAGAGTGTACGCTCTCAGGATCAGGGTCCTCATTCCCTATAGAGTGTAAGCTCTCATGATCAGGACCCTCATTACCTATAGAGTGTAAGCTCTCAGGATCAGAGCTCTCATTCCCTATAGAGTGTAAGCTCTCAGGATCAGAACCCTCATTCCCTATAGAGTGTAAGCTCTCATGATCAGGCCCCTCATTCCCTATAGAGTGTAAGCTCTCAGGATCAGAGCTCATTCCCTATAGAGTGTAAGCTCTCAGGATCAGAGCTCATTCCCTATAGAGTGTAAGCTCTCAGGATCAGAGCTCTCATTCCCTATAGAGTGTAAGCTCTCAGAATCAGAGCTCTCATTCCCTATAGAGTGTAAGCTCTCAGGATCAGACCCCTCATTCCCTATAGAGTGTAAGCTCTCAGGATCAGGCCTCTCATTCCCTATAGAGTGTAAGCTCTCAGGATCAGGCCTCTCATTCCCTATAGAGTGTAAGCTCTCAGGATCAGGCCCCTCATTCCCTATAGAGTGTAAGCTCTCAGGATCAGGCCCCTCATTCCCTATAGAGTGTAAGCTCTCAGGATCAGAGCTCTCATTCCCTATAGAGTGTAAGCTCTCAGGATCAGAGCTCTCATTCCCTATAGAGTGTAAGCTCTCAGGATCAGGCCTCTCATTCCCTATAGAGTGTAAGCTCTCAGGATCAGGCCCCTCATTCCCTATAGAGTGTAAGCTCTCAGGATCAGGCCTCTCATTCCCTATAGAGTGTAAGCTCTCAGGATCAGAGCTCTCATTCCCTATAGCGTGTAAGCTCTCAGGATCAGGCCTCTCATTCCCTATAGAGTGTAAGCTCTCAGGATCAGGCCTCTCATTCCCTATAGAGTGTAAGCTCCCAGGATCTGGCCTCTCATTCCCTATAGAGTGTAAGCTCTCAGGATCAGGGCCCTCATTCCCTATAGAGTGTAAGCTCTCAGGATCAGGGCCCTCATTCCCTATAGAGTGTAAGCTCTCAGGATCAGAGCTCATTCCCTATAGAGTGTAAGCTCTCAGAATCAGGGCCCTCATACACTAGAGTGTAAGCTCTCAGGATCAGGCCTCTCATTCCCTATAGAGTGTAAGCTCTCAGGATCAGACCCCTCGTTCCCTATAGAGTGTGAGCTCTCAGGATCAGAGCTCTCATTCCCTATAGAGTGTAAGCTCTCAGGATCAGAGCTCTCATTCCCTATAGAGTGTAAGCTCTCAGGATCAGGCCTCTCATTCCCAATAGAGTGTAAGCTCTCAGGATCAGAGCTCTCATTCCCTATAGAGTGTAAGCTCTCAGGATCAGGCCTCTCATTCCCTATAGAGTGTAAGCTCCCAGGATTTGGCCTCTCATTCCCTATAGAGTGTAAGCTCTCAGGATCAGGGCCCTCATTCCCTATAGAGTGTAAGCTCTCAGGATCAGGGCCCTCATTCCCTATAGAGTGTAAGCTCTCAGGATCAGAGCTCATTACCTATAGAGTGTAAGCTCTCAGAATCAGGGCCCTCATACACTAGAGTGTAAGCTCTCAGGATCAGGCCTCTCATTCCCTATAGAGTGTAAGCTCTCAGGATCAGAGCTCTCATTCCATATAGAGTGTAAGCTATCAGGATCAGACCCCTCATTCCCTATAGAGTGTAAGCTCTCAGGATCAGGGTATTTAGCCGTAGGTTTGTTTCTTCCCTAGCCTGCTGTTTTCTCCCCGGGTGAGAGATCTTCCGGGGGAGTATTAGTTACAGTACACAGTTCATACCTTTGATACCGTCTGCTCGTGTTGATATTTGCTCAGTTCTTTTCTTCTCCCATTTGCATTGTTTTTAGGTAATGTCAAAGCTCTGAGCACCGACTGAACAGAACTTTTTGGATCTGAACCATAATGTTCAATAGCCCAAATTAGTGCAGAATCACAGAGGCCAAAACCTGACCTTCTGTCTCTCCAGGAAACCGCGTTCAGCTCACGCTCACCGCCTAAACTCTTTCAGAACAAATTCTCACAGGCATTTTTCGCATCCTGTTTAAAAAAAAAAAAAGTAGTCTGGCCATTGTGATGACTGAATAATGTTGAATATTGTTATATTTAGCCAGCCCTGAGACAAATTAAATAGACCACCACAGAATATTCCTAATTCTATCAAGATAGGCAACAACACAATCCTATTGGGTGATGTGTATAACACTATACAGGCATACCCCGCATTAACGTACGCAATGGGACCGGAGCATGTATGTAAAGTGAAAATGTACTTAAAGTGAAGCACTACCTTTTCCCCACTTATTGATGCATGTACTGTACTGCAATCGTTATATACGTGCATAACTGATGTAAATAACGCATTTGTAACAGGCTCTATAGCCTCCCCGCTTGCGCACAGCTTCGGTACAGGTAGGGAGCCGGTATTGCTGTTCAGGACGTGATGACAGGCGCATGCGTGAGATGCAGTTTGCCTATTGAGCGAGATGTACTTAAAGTGAGTGTCCTTAAACCAGGGTATGCCTGTACACCTGATACATAAAACTTGGCCCCTGCAGACGCTCTTACCAGAATGCCCTCCTACTGTCTCTGTACATTCTTCCTACCTACCAATTAGATTGTAAGCTCATCAGAGCAGGGACTCCTTTTCCTAAATGTTACTTTTATGTCTGAAGCGCTAATTCCCATGATCTGTTATTTGTTTTATTTGTTATATATATGATTGTCACGTGTATTACTACTGTGAAGCGCTATGTACATTAATGGCGCTATATAAATAAAGACATACAGACATATGTAAGAGATGTGTGCTGAGGTACATTTAATGGAGACCGATTAAGGTGAAATTAAATCCTGGCTCTATTGCGCCTGTTCCTTTAACAGGGCAAAATGTACAAAAAGAAACAAAATAAAGACCTACTCCACTTTGGAGAAATAACTAAACCTTTGCTCCAGCCCTTTCTAACTGAGTGGCTAGCTAAGCTGGTTACCAACCCAAAAACACACACACACACACACACACACACACACACACTAAAGAATAACACTTGTGAGCACATTCACATGTCTTAGACAGGTATGCAACCCTGCCTTTCACCATTATCACCAGCATACAGTGCTCCCACTGCAGCAAGGGATTCTGGGAAATGACATGCAAATGAGCACATAATGTGTCACCTTTTGCCGGGAATATCCATTCACATGGTGCCCATATAAGCAAATGCATCGCTGTTCACACAGCTTTTAAGCACAGCATGGGACTTGCAAAGGCAAAGCAAGTCAAACCACTCACAGACATGTTTCAACCTTAATGGGTATCATCAATGTGAGGTTGGTTTATACTTGCTTTGCAATATTTCTAGGCTGGGTAGGTTTACATATTCATTTTAAGTTATGATGGGTGAAAAAGGCAACAAAAACCTCCACCGTTAGCATATAGCCAATAAAGAATATAACTTGTGAGCACATTCACATGTCTTAGACAGGTCTGCGACCCTGCCTTTCAACATTATCCCCCAGCATACAGTGCTCCCACTGCAGCAAGGGATTCTGGGAAATGACATGCAGCCCTGTCTTTCACCATTATCCCCAGCATACAGTGCTCCCACTGCAGCAAGGGATTCTGGGAAATAACATGCAAATGAGCACTTGCAAAGCCAGTCTAAACCAACCTCACACTGATGATCATTCATGAAATACTACAGCCAATCCGAGTGTGGGAATATTCCTACCAGCCAATCAGAGCGCTGCCACTAGCAAGCACGGATTCAGTCTGACAAGGGCATGCGCCAACTTGGCACCTCTGCCACTTGTCAGTCAGAAGTCATCCGCTGAGTTAGGCTCCTCAAGGTCTGGGTTGGGGCAAATGGTGGTCCGATGGCTTCCGTTCACCCCAGGACGTGAGTACTTGAGGCTAACTCCGATACCCAAATGGCTTTCACACCATAGCAACCTCTGAGACTTTCATGTCCGGGACCCGAGCAGACTTGATGGCACCAGGCTTGGTAGCCACACGGTCTCTCGGAACCACAGACCTTGAAGTTCCCGGCTCATATTACTGTGCACAAACATATACATACTTTAAACATACTGGTTTAATAAAATATATACTTTATACTTTTCTAAGTCTTATGGTTATGGGGATTAGAGAACAAACGACAGATGAACCCGCTCTACCCACAGTGACCAGAGGTCAAACAGATAGACAGGTGCACTAGGGCAGGGATACTTGACTGAGCCACTGATTGAGCCACTTGTGCTGAAACAGGGATATCCATAAAAGCTGGCCTGTGTGTGGCTCCTGAGGACAGGTTTGCAGACCCCTGCCCTAGGGAAAACACTAGATACACAGAGAGGAGAACACTGTTGGAGCATAGACGCTTCCGAACCGGATAAGGCCCAGTTGCGTGCACTCATTGTCTGTGTGTGGGGAAGTAACTTGACATCTTAATATATAAAATCGAATGGTTAGTGAGGTTAGTGCTATCTGCGGTGAATGTGATTGGTCCTCAGCCTCTGGCCAATCAGATTGCTGTGTGTGACGTCACCCAACTGCCACTCTCTTCCCCCTCGGCTCGCCACACACACACACACACACACACACACACACACCTCTCTCACCCCCTTCCTCCCTCGCGGCGCCAGTAGAGGTCCGGCGCTCATCTCTCCCTCCCTCCCTCCCGGCGGTCATCTCTCCCGAGTCCCCTCCCGGCGCTCATCTCTCCCCTTCCTCCGGTCACGTCTCCCTCCCTCCGCTCACCTCTCCCGGCGCTCCGCTCAGCAGCGGACCCCCTTCCTCCATCGCGCGCCGCGGGGAACAGGCAGCGGACCCCTTTCCTCCCTCGCACGCCGCGGGGAACAGGCAGCGGACCCCCTTCCTCCCTCGGCCGCCGCGCGGAACAGGCAGCGGACCCCCTTCCTCCCTCGGCCGCCGCGGGGAACAGGCAGCGGACCCCCTTCCTCCCTCGGCCGCCGCGGGGAACAGGCAGCGGACCCCCTTCCTCCCTCGGCCGCCGCGGGGAACAGGCAGCGGACCCCCTTCCTCCCTCGCACGCCTCGGGGAACAGGCAGCGCACCCCCTTCCTCCCTCGGCCGCCGCGGGGAAAAGGCAGTGGACCCCCTTCCTCCCTCGGCCGCCGCGGGGAACAGGCAGTGGACCCCCTTCCTCGGCCGCCGCGTGGAACAGGCAGCGGACCCCCTTCCTCCCTCGCGGCGCCTAAGATGGCGGCGCGCCCGGAAGGACCCCCTTCTTCTTCCCTCGCGGCGCCGAGTGAGAAGATGGCGGCGGCCGGAAGTAGAGGTAGGTGTCGCTGTAGGTGACGTGTGTGTGTGTGTTTGTGTGTCGCCCCCCCCTGCCTTTCACGCCCCCCCTGCCTTTCACGCCCCCCCCCTGCCTTTCACGCCCCCCCCTGCCTTTCACGCCCCCCCCTGCCTTTCACGCCCCCCCCCCCCTGCCTTTCACGCCCCCCCCTGCCTTTCACGCCCCCCCCCTGCCTTTCACGCCCCCCCCTGCCTTTCACGCCCCCCCCTGCCTTTCACGCCCCCCCTGCCTTTCACTCCCCCCCCTGCCTTTCACGCCCCCCCCTGCCTTTTACGCCCCCCCCCGCCTTTCACGCCCCCCCCGCCTTTCACGCCCCCCTGCCTTTCACGCCCCCCCGCCTTTCACGCCCCCCCTGCCTTTCACGCCCCCCCCCGCCTTTCACGCCCCCCCCGCCTTTCACGCCCCCCCGCCTTTCACGCCCCCCCCTTTCACGCCTCCCCCAGGCCTTTCACGCCCCCCTGCCTTTCACGCCCCCCCCCTGCCTTTCACGCCCCCCCTGCCTTTCACGCCCCCCCCCCTGCCTTTCACGCCCCCCCTGCCTTTCACACCCCCCCCTGCCTTTCCCGCCCCCCCCTGCCTTTCACGCCCCCCCCTGCCTTTCAGGCCCCCCCTCACGGCCTCCGGGCAACGCCGGGTATATCAGCTAGTATAGACTATAACATAGATAATCTATGGGGAATAGAATAAGAATCCTGCACTTTTATTCCCACTAGCCCTATTCCCCACGCACTTTACCGGACCTAGACTTTAAAACTACTTGCAACCTTATGCATGGTTGCAGTACCCCCAGAACCCCCAGAACCCCTATACCGGATTTTGGGTGACCTGGGCATTAACTGGGCATCCCCTCTTATACTAGGGACCCCTTTACCGTTCTAGGGATACCACACATGCCTATGCCCCATTTACCGTTCTGGTCTGTGCTGAAGCAGGGAATCCTAGCGGTGAGTCGTGCAAGCGTTTTCAAGGGGAGGTTTTGCCGGAGCAATGTGTCTCAGTGTATCCGGGATTCCGACCTGATTCCCGGGTATATTTTTGGGGTATCCAGCAACTCTGGAACCCCGCTACCTAGGCACATTCTGACAAGACTTTCTCCGTAAAACCCCCTTGAAACGCATAGCCCTGCAATCCCTGCTCGCTGGCACTCCTGGAAAGGCAAAAACATAACAATTCTTTATTGTCGCATATTTCTACATAATGCAGATACAATCACTGGGCTCAAGAGATAACACGCCCAGAGAGGTAATACCGGTATACACGTACACTCCCAGAGAGGTAATACCGGTATACACGTACACTCCCAGAGAGGTAATACCGGTATACACATACACGCCCAGAGAGGTAATACCGGTATACACGTACACGCCCAGAGAGGTAATACCGGTATACACACACACCCAGAGAGGTAATACTGGTATACACGTACACGCCGAGAGAGGTAATACCGGTATACACGTACACTCCCAGAGAGGTAATACCGGTATACACATACACGCCCAGAGAGGTAATACCGGTATACACGTACACGCCCAGAGAGGTAATACCGGTATACACACACACCCAGAGAGGTAATACCGGTATACACGTACACGCCCAGAGAGGTAATACCGGTATACACATACACGCCCAGAGAGGTAATACCGGTATACACGTACACTCCCAGAGAGGTAATACCGGTATACACGTACACGCCCAGAGAGGTAATACCGGTATACACGTACACGCCCAGAGAGGTAATACCGGTATACACGTACACGCCCAGAGAGGTAATACCGGTATACACACACACCCAGAGAGGTAATACCGGTATACACGTACACGCCCAGAGAGGTAATACCGGTATACACGTACACTCCCAGAGAGGTAATACCGGTATACACATACACGCCCAGAGAGGTAATACCGGTATACACGTACACGCCCAGAGAGGTAATACCGGTATACACACACACCCAGAGAGGTAATACCGGTATACACGTACACGCCCAGAGAGGTAATACCGGTATACACATACACGCCCAGAGAGGTAATACCGGTATACACGTACACTCCCAGAGAGGTAATACCGGTATACACATACACGCCCAGAGAGGTAATACCGGTATACACGTACACTCCCAGAGAGGTAATACCGGTATACACGTACACTCCCAGAGAGGTAATACCGGTATACACATACACGCCCAGAGAGGTAATACCGGTATACACGTACACGCCCAGAGAGGTAATACCGGTATACACACACACCCAGAGAGGTAATACCGGTATACACGTACACGCCCAGAGAGGTAATACCGGTATACACGTACACGCCCAGAGAGGTAATACCGGTATACACATACGCACCCAGAGAGGTAATACCGGTATACACATACACACCCAGAGAGGTAATACCGGTATACACATACACGCCCAGAGAGGTAATACCGGTATACACATACACGCCCAGAGAGGTAATACCGGTATACACATACACGCCCAGAGAGGTAATACCGGTATACACATACACGCCCAGAGAGGTAATACACATGCACTTTATATCTTAGGATTCAGTACTTTATTAATTGGGTTCGTTAGGTTTTTTATGCATTGGACTATTATTATTGTATATACCGGTAATAGTGTTTAGAGCTTAATATTCTGCATGATTATGCACTTTCTAGTGACACTAGATGCATATTGATTGTTTTACACATACAATTGTTTTAGAAGTATATATTTCAGAGTGCACAATTTTCACAACCTTAGTTTTATATACATGTACACATATATATATACACGCACAGCCCTTGTTCTGTGTGAATATTGTTAATCGTATGAATAAGTCAGACACAGCAGTAAATACAATGTATATATTGATATTATTATTATTTATTCATGTATTCATTCATTCTCTAATCACATCGCCTCAGTGCGGCGGCCATTTTGTTTGGGCGGGATCATTTGAAACGTCCTTTTTGAGCCTGGTGGGCGGGGCTTATTACGTGACGGGCGGGGCTTGTGACGTTGACGGGCGGGCCCTACGAAGTACGTTGTTTTTATTTTGTCAACGGCGGCTAGTTTCCTCTCCATCTCTGGCGTGACGTCAGACGCTTGTGCGACCTATCGATCAGCCAGGACATCGCGCGCCACCACGGGGAGGGGGGGGGGGAGGAGAGCAGCGTGCGATTGGCTCCCTCCTTCGCCGTGCCACGCCCTTGTGCGTATAAAGTCTCCAGGACACGCCCCCTTTGCGGTGCTCCGGCGCCATTTTGTACAGCGAATGTAATTGTGCGAAGTGAGGTAATTCATTCTGCTCCTTCACACGGCTGGGATACAGTCCTAAGCTCCATTAACCACAAGCTGGCTGTAGTTTAAATTATTGCGCTCTATATATATATTTAATTATTTAGTTAAATATGTACCTCATATATATTTTTCTATTGAAATACAGTATATATTGAGCTAGGAAAATATGCTTTGCGTTCACTTATCTTGTCTACGCTATGTTGATAAAGATTTTGTGTGTGTGTGTATATATATATATACACACACACACAATGATATTTATATATAAAGGTTCATAAACCTGTTTGTGTGGTACACGTATTGTATTTTTATAAGAAACATTTATATTTTGTAATGATATTTATGATGTATCATTTTTTACATTATTGCTATATATATATATATATATATATATATATATATATATATATATATATATATATGCCATCCCCCATTATTGTCTATATAAATACGTGTTTGTTAAGTTAGTACCTCAATTAATTTTAATGCATCTTAAAACAGATTACAAAATGTTATATATACGTTACACACACACACACTGCCATACATATATTTCTGTATGTTATATTTATTGCATATATGTATCTGCAATAAAAACAATACACACATTTACAAATATTGTATGTAGTTGGCTATATTTATAGATATACGTTTACAAATCTGTTTATGTAATTACATATTAATAATCTAGAAAACGTTTGAAATATGTTGATGGGACTGGCCATTGTGCTTACATTTTTTCTATTCTCTAGACATTTCTCCTCCCCGCTAAAAAAATTAAAGATGAACCACCCTCGCCTCATCACCTTCACTAGGGCCCGGGAGAAGTCGGACTGCTGGGAAAATGGGGAGCACTGTAAGACGAGGAGAACCGCCTGGGTACCCGAGAGAAGCATCAAGGGCGTGGAAGCCAGAAGCTTCTACGAAAACCTCCTGGCGACCGGGGGAGAACAGCCAACGTCATCAAGACCCTCTCGGAAACGTAAAATTCCCAGACCAGCAGTGAACGCAGAGCCTCAGGAAGCTGGCGCCCCACGTGGGGCATCTGCAACTCAGACGGAAGCCTCTGACCAGCGTAGGGGCCACCAGCTGCTCAGGTGCTCCCAAGATGGTGACCTGAAAGGCGTGAGTCGATTGGTGGAGAAAGAGGGGTGTGACATCAACTTCCGGGATGGTTACTTCTGGACGGCCATGATGTGTGCTGCGTACGCAGGGAAAAGGGAGGTGGTAGGGTACCTGCTGAAGAGGGGAGCATCTTGGGTGGGGGTGTGTGAAACCCAGGGGAGAGATGCGTTGGATTTGGCGCAAGAAGCTGGGCACGGGGATGCTGTTCGGCTTTTACAAGGATCCCTGAGCAATAGTCCAGTGGAGAGGGCACCAAGGTGAGGAGCGTTTAAAAATGAATGATGGGGAGAGAGGGAACTCGAGAACATCAACAGAAGAGAGCTGCTGAGAAAGAGAGGGTCCAAGTGCGAGAAAGCTGTAAAGACTAATGTTGCAGAAAGTCCAGAGCAGATAAAGAGACTCAGTTGATAAAAAAAAGTTTAAAAATATGGATGTAATGAGAAGGCATGGGGTGAGACGGGCTTCAGATGTGTTAGTGCAAAAAAGACAGCTGGGTACATAGTTGACATCTTGGAGGAGAGCAATTTTAGACTTGAAGTCTACAAGAGATGTAGCTCTTTGATGGGACGAGAGGCAAAGATAAAGAACAAAAAGGGAGAGGGACATCAGGCATGAGAGAGCAGTCATAGAAAAGTGGGATAAGGAGACATCCCAAAGCACAAGAGAGACACAAGAGAGACTAGAGGGGCAGAAAGAAGACAACGCAGAGCAAAAAGGATATTGACATTTAGAGAGAGGGAATTTTGAAGAATGCAGATAATTAGGAGAGACCTGAAGAAGAGGAGCAGAGACAAGCAGTGCAGAAAGGAGTGGAGTGAAGCAGATTGCGATTTGAAGATAGGGAGAGGTGGACTTAAGAGAACACTTACAGAGATGAGAGATCCCAAAAAGGAGACAAGAAGTGGGAGGAGTAAAGGCAAGCAGGGCACAAGTGAGACAGCCCAAGACTAACTTAAAGCAGTATTTGGCTTGTCAGAAGAATACCCAAGAAGAATTTGGGGAGATTGTTATTGGGAAGAGAGATGCAGAGGCATGTTTGGTTTTGAAGGAGAGGGAGCGTTTTTTAAAGATGACAGAATGATAGAGAATAGAAGGGTAGAAAGGAGACAGCACTGAACAGACTGAGTTTTGAAGACAAAAGAGGAAGACTGGAGAACACACTTAAGTAGAGAAGGAAATGAGAAGAGTGAACAATAGAAATAAGCAGATAAGAAAGGAAACAGTCTGAGAGTAACTTGTGGTGTTATTCCTCTTTCAGGGGAAAACCCTCGGAGAAGAAGCACTGCGAAGTCTGCAGGACCCACTACGAGGAGGACAGCGTGGAAACTCATGAACGTTCCACAATACACCTCTTTAACAAGCAGAAGAAGCTCCCCCCGACATACTACACTATCCCAGAACACAACGTCGGCTTCAGGATGATGTTGAAGGAAGGATGGGACCGAGAGACGGGGCTGGGGCCCGACGGGGCAGGGAGGAAGTTCCCAGTCCAGACTGTACTCAAGAGAGATCAAAAGGGCTTTGGTTTCCAGAAAGACCAGAAGCCTAAAGTCACCCACTTTGCTGCCAACGATGCTGAGGCAGTGGCTAGGCCAGAAACAAGGCCCAAGAGAACGGAAAGAGTCGCCACAGTCAGCAGGAAGGAAGAGAGAAGAAAAGAAGTGAGAGAGAGGACCTGGGAACGGAACCTCAGGACTTACATGAACATTGACCTATAGACTTCCTAATCTTGACTTTTCTGCAAAGCCTTTAACAATTGAGTGCCGGAGGGGTCGCAGTACCTGAATGCCGCTCCAGCACAGTGCGGTCACACAATCTCTCTCAATAGCAGTGACGTGACTGAAGCAGCCATTTTGCAAGAACCCAAAGAGGTGTCCTCTGCTTTTCCTCACAGGGCAGATCGCGCTCCGTGGGAACTGAGGACGCGATCTAACCAGTAAAAGCAACCCTCCGTGGGCATGACGTAGTCTTTACATTATGGGGCTCCTGGAGTACCAGATCACATGAGGTAGTGACTTCATCTTGGGACACTTAAAGAGTTAATATCAATGTTATGTCAGGTGATAACTTTGTGTGTTTTAGTGTATCAAGAAAGGCCTAAATAGGAATACAATAACTGTATTAAATCATCCCAAGTCTTGGTTTTCCTATGTGTTAGAATGAAAGGGGCCAAATATCAGTGGCATAACACCACCACGCATATGTTGCTATATCATTCTCATATGTGTATTTGAAAAGTAAACCCGGCCAAAAAATATGGTCCTCGCCATTTTAGTATAAATTAAATATACATAAATGCAGTGAATGCAACAAAACATTCAAAAGCATATACAAAAAAACAATTCAAATAATCATATTTTACTAATATAAAAAATGAGGGTTTACATAGGTCTGGCTGACTAATTGTAAGGTGTGCCCCTGCTTTAAATACCTCAGGATGCCCCAAATTTAAACAATTGTCGGGGTCCTCCATTGAACACGTCTGAAGTCACGGCGGACATCATAATGTCATCGCGTATGTGAGTAACCAATCCTGTTCAACCAGGAAGCAGCGCTTTGGCAGATGTTGGATGAAACTCTTTAATAAAATATACTGATCCCTGTATCTTGTGTGGTAAAAATGTGTAAATCCCGTTCTGGTGCCTGGGATGGAGTAAGGGGATATACTGCTTACACTCACTAGCCTCATTCTTGCCACACTCTGGAAATTACTTTAAACTTTTTACACACAAAAACCACTCACAGCTTTATCATATAGCTTGAGCATCCCCAGAACCCCATATTAGGTTCAGGGTACCTGGGCATTCCCCCTTATACTAGGGACCCCTGTATGGTGCAGGTATACATTAACCCCTTCATGCCCCGTTTACCTTGTCTGGTCGCAAGAACATTTTCAGGTTAGGAGTTTGCCCGGAGCAATGTGCTTTAATATATCCGAGAATCTTACTTGATTCCCGGATACATCTTTTGGGGTATCCCATAGCTGCGGAACCCCGATACATAGCCACATTCTGTAAAGACTTTCTACGGCAAACCCACCCTGAAACTTACAGCCTAGAAATCTCCTGGTCCGAGCACCCCGAGAAAGGCAAAACACACAAAAATCTTTAATGTTGCATAATTTCCATACAGTCACAGCAATGCATTTCCGACATCTAGGTCCAAGAGCTGACATTCTAGGACCTCAACACACGGATCAGGGGTAACCAAGGGGGCTTAACCTTTATTAGTGAGCCTGGGTACCCCTTTACTGTCCGTCACATAGACGTTTTATCCTCAACAGACAGAACCGGACATAAACTGTCATTCTGTTGGACAGATGCCAAGAGTTAAGTTGGGACAATACCCCACACAACACAATACTACTATATCCAAGATGGACCTCAGTAGGTGTTGTCACGGATGATCAGAACTTAACACTGGGATGAAGGCACCAGACAGGACAAAGCAGCTCAATATGTAGTATTTATTCCAGCCAGAGCCAGCAAGCAAAACACATATCAGAGCTATACGCAATAAAACATGGAATACAGGGGGAATCCTAGCTGACTAGGTTCTGGGCACCATATTAAAGGCTTACCCAGGGTTTGCTTCCACACTCTGCCAGTTAGCGATCGTCTAGACCTCTGGTACACTTCACGGTTGAGCACTTTCAAAATCCATGCTCAAAAGTCCTGCTCACTGCTTCTCCGGCAACTCACAGTCCTATAGCACAAAAGCACTTGCAAATCCCCTGCTCAGATGGGCTCCCAGCCTCATTTTCAGGTGTCCGGCACAGTCTCGGAGCACACTGCTTAGTTCACCACGTCAGGATCACAATGAGCACTGGAACGCTGATCTGGTTCTCCTTACATAGATTTCCCGCTGCCATAGGAAATCATGTTAGACGGGCCGGCGACCAATCACAGTGCGGATCCTGCACGAGAACCAATCAGGACTTGAGGGCTCGCCTGCATTGGTCAATCAGGGTTAAAGGTGGGCAGAAAGCATTAAAGGGGTTTGGAGGGAAATAGGAATGGGCCAATGGGATCAGTGCCTACCAGTGGGAGCTCAGCAATGGTCTCCCCCGGCCCGGCAGGATATCCCCCGCTGGGCTGGCGTCGCTGTGGCTGGGGAACCCGCCAAATGCTCCGCTTTTCGGGCGGATGGCCCACCGGCCAAATATCAACCCATTGCCACTCTCTTCTTTATCCCCTGCACCTCTCCTCCCCCTCCAGTCTCCGCAATCGCCATTTCTCCAGACATACTGGCTGCACAAAGGGTTTCTCAGCACAGCATGTCCAGAGACCTTGGTTTTGCTGTATATGTTGCACAAACACCTTTTTATACGTCAGTACAGTTTACACAACAGGAATAAAGCATTACATTTGTAGGGTATGCAAGGGACTACCGGGCACAGTAAAATGGTATCCCTGGGGTCTGGTGACCAGATGAGCCCCAGGAATTAATGGCTTGTGGCGGTCAAGCATTCATAGCCTTGTTGCTTTTTGATCCTTCAATGTCGGCTCTTCGTATCATAGTGAAGCAGAATTCACCATGCATTGGAATGTTCACCCACTAATAGGGAACGTGAGCTGGGTTTTGACCTGTCGTGAGACAGGTTAGTTTTACCCTACTGATGATGTGTTGTCGCAATAGTAAAGGCAGGGCCAGAGACCGGGCTTAACCTTTTTTTCTTTATTATCACGAAACGCATAGAGTTAACGGGTTATTCTGGTACCTGGCTGGCTGGCCATTTCCCAAGGTGAAGCCCCAATTCCTACAGCTGTCTGTTACAACAGCGGAGATAGAGCACACGGCGGGTGATGTCAAGGAAGCGACTGTACCGACCGAGCACACAGCAGCAGACAGACAAAAGGAGTTGGATACTATGGGACACTGCAGGACTCTCCGAGCGAGCGCCACATTTCCCCTTAAAAGTGTGACAGCCGTATTTCTATGGAAACCTTGTGAGTGCAATACCAGTTGTTTTTAGTTATTATTTTGTATTAAAACTGTATTATACCATGAACTTTTTGTGCGCTTTCTTTTTTTCATTAACCTTTATTATGGTGGTCCCTGGACCCTTTTCCATCACAGGTGTAGGTCGGTACGGCTGCACTATATCATCGCACAACGCAATAAGTAAAAATACATCCATTACCAAAATAGTGCTAAAAAAAAATACGAAACCTTGGCCAGGTGAACCGAAAGCCACAAAGCAGCTATAAAATGTTCTGAGACCGTAGTCTCCTCATACTGAGATAATAAGGACTGTTCATTAATCTTCCTTTACCGCTGTGTTGTGAGCATACCTCCAAATGACATCACAACTCGAAGAAGGTTCCATCCAGTCTCCCGAGATAGAAAATAAAGATCTCTTCATCATCTTGTCTACACATTGATTTCATCATAGCTCATCTTCTCTGCAATATGTGACATTATATGGCTGCGCTGCATAAAGGGTGGTTGCCTTTGAAGATGGAGTGTGCAGACTTATTTCTGTTGACCGCAGTGATATTGCTTTGATGGTCAGTAAGTTGACGACCACATTTTCCAATGACGTCTGCTGCGCGCAAAGAGCCAGACGAGGGGGAGGAGTGAAGGGAAAATAGGTGGTTGTAAGAGGTAGAAATTAGCCAGTGTGTTTACGACTGTCTCACTTCACCTCTCCGTCCAGAAGAATGGAGCTCTTGCAAATCCCTTTCGGTCTCAGCTTACTTTCACTCCTTGCTTTCCATCTTCAAGTCGGTAAGTAGATCAAAGAATAAAATACCGCCCGAAATTGGCAAAGGTTGGCGTTTTTAGGCTAACGTTTAATTAAAATTATCCGGCAAATTGATGTATTTGAAATAATGTTTTTCTGCTTGTGAAATGACGTTGGCTTTTGGTCTCCTGATCAATAAATTAGAATGGTCCAGGACAGCGTTTAGAGTGAGGTAGATCTCTGATTATTTGTACTCTTGATTTCCATTTTTTAAGCTGGTGAGCGGAAGGTACACTGTACATTTAAATCTGGACTGGAGTTGTGCCAATTTAGAGTTTTTCTGGAAACCAAATTATTTTTTTAAATTTATTTAACCTTAATGTGAATTTAAAAATGTGCAAATGAAATGGGATTTATTTTTTTAATTAATTAAAATCTTCAATTCAATGGAAGGGGCTATCTGGGGACCATACTGGCTGTGGTATGTGTAAAAGGTCAGTCACTCGTAGGACCATACTGGCTGTGGCATGTGTAATGGGTCAGTCCCTCCTAGGACCATACTGGCAGTGGTATATATAATGGGTCAGTCCCTCCTAGGACCATACTGGCAGTGGTATATATAATGGGTCAGTCCCTCCTAGGACCATACTGGCTGTTGCATGTGTAATGGGTCAGTCACTCCTAGGACCATACTGGCGGTAGTATGTGTAATGGGTCAGTCCCTCCAAGGACCATACTGGCGGTGGTATGTGTAATGGGTCAGTCCCTCCTAGGACCATACTGGCTGTTGCATGTGTAATGGGTCAGTCCCTCCTAGGACTATACTGACTGTGATACAGTAGGGCCCCGCTCATACGGTGGGTTCCATTCCAGGCCGCTGCCGTAAAGCTGAAATTGCTGTAAAGCGGGGCCCTACTGTACTGTATTGTACCTTTGAAAACAGAGATGCAGAGCTGCAAACCGACTGTTTCGCTGACAAATGGCATCTGACAAGGAGTTGCGCAGGTGCTAAAACTGTTGTTTATTGACAGTTGGATACTTTGCTGCTGAGCACATCATGCCGAAAATCACCGGAAAAACGGAACAAGTGCCGAACCTAATGAATATGGGTATACATTGGGAAACGCCGTATGAGCGGAACGCTGTAAAGCGGGGCCCTACTGTATGTGTAATGGGTCAGTCACTCATAGGACTATAGTGGCTGTGGCATGTGTAATAGGTCAGTCCCTCCTAGGAACATACTGGCTGTGATATGTGTAATGGGTCAGTCCCTCCTAGGACTATAATGGCTGTGGCATGTGTAATGGGTCAGTCCCTCCCAGGACCATACTGGCTGTGGAATGTGCAATGGGTCAGTCACTCCTAGGACTATACTGGCTGTGGCATGTGTAATGGGTCAGTCCCATCTATAAAAGGGTTTCTACAAGGTGCAGGAAGGAAGCATCTTTCAGAGAGAGAGAGAAGTGTTAGAACACAAGGTCGTGCGCTGACGCTGAAGGGCGGGAGGCTCGGGGGAGATGTGAGGAAGTACTTCTTCATGGAAAAGGTGGCGGATTGGTGGAACAAACCATTTCTTCAAAGTGCAGGTCTTCTCTAAGACAGAGATACAAAGCAGAGCTCTACTCACAAGTTCATAATGCAATTCTCCATTTAATGTGACAGCCAGGAACAGTGGAAAAACTAAATTTCAGGTCCCATATGGACCTCTCCCCATATGGGATCTGAATTTAGTTTTTCCACTGTTCTTGGCTGTCACATTAAATGGAGAACTTCAATATGAACTTGTGAGTAGAGCTCTGCTTTGTATCTCTGTCTTAGAGGAGACCTGTACTTTGAAGAAATTGTTTGTCTGTGTTGTGTTGTCTGCACAAGCAGGTTTCTCCTTGCCTGAGGCTGTTTCCCTGCACTTTGGGATTGGTGGAACAGCCTCTCATCCGAGGTGGTAGAGATAAGGCTATACTAAATGTCAATGAAACTGAAGGATCCAACAGGGTCTGAGATTTTCTAGCAGATAGTAAAATGGTCACGGTGGCCAAGTGGTTCTTATCTGTCGTCAAATGCTATGTGGTAAGAGTTTAACACCGGGATTCCCTAAACTCCGATGTAGGGTATCGTACCACCACCCGTTAAATGCCATTGACTTGAATGGCAGTTAATGGCCGGTCTGCGCTTGACAAATCTCCCCCTTACAATCTACGGGTAAATTTTCAACCCTCACATCTATTTTCTGCCCGTAAAGAAATTATGAGACCTCGATCGTAGGTCTGAGATGGGTGTCCTCTCTAGGTTCTTACATGAGCTCTAGTACCGAGTTTCTAGGTGAGTAGCGTGTTACAAAAAAATTCCAAATAAATAGTTTGCAGATAATACAAAACTTAAGTTGAAATCAACCAGTCACGCAGATCAGGATACGCAAGCTTATTTCTATTCTTTATTCTTTATTTCCATCTTTATTCTAGGGACGGATTGCACCTCAATGAAGAGGGATCTTCTGTGCTAGGGGGGAGAATGCTAAAAAGAATGTTAAAGAGGAGATTTTAAACTAGGATGGAGGGGGGAGGGGAATGAAACATAACTAACTAAATGGAATAGAGGAGGATACAAGGGGGTATGGAGGTAGAATGGGGGCAAGTGCAAGTTTGACAAGCAGTGAGATACCCATAGTAAATAGAGATAATACTAGAAAACTTCTAAAGACTAAACCAAGTGGGCGCAGAAAGGACGAAGGAGATAATAGTACAGGCTGAAAAAAAACTTAAATGCATGTTTGCTAATGCAAGAAGCCTGACAGATAAAATGGGGGAGCTTGAATTAATAGCTGCAAAGGAGCAGTATGATATCATAGGCATTACTGAAACATGGTGGGATGAAACTCATGACTGGGCAGTTAATTTAGAGGGTTACTCCCTTTTTCGGAAGGATCGGCCAAATAGAAGGGGAGGTGGAGTATGCTTATATGTTAAAACGGATCTAAAATCTATTATAAGGGATGATGTCTATGAAGGGAATGATGAAAACGTAGAGACCTTGTGCATAGAAATTAGCAGTGGAGGTAAAAGTATAAAGAAAATGTTTGTAGGGATAAGCTATAAACCACCAAATATCTGTGAGATTGAGGAAGGTAAAATACTTTTGCAAATGGAGAAGGCATCAAAACTGGGTCATGTTTGCATAATGGGTGAGTTTAATTATCCAGGCATAGACTGGAGATTTGACATTAGCATTACAACAAAAGAAAACAGTTTTTTTGGGGTGCTTAAAGATAATTATACAACCCAAATTATTGAGGAACCAACCAAGAGAGGGGTAGTACTGGATTTGGTAATATCAAACAATGCAGAAGTAAAAGCAAATATTCAAGTCCTGGAACATTTGGGTAACAGTGATCATAACATGGTCTCATTTAAAATAAATGATCAAAAAACATTACTTGAGTTCAACAAAGACCTTAAACTTTAGAAAGGTGGATTTTAATAAACAGAGATCTAATCTACAAGTAATACACTGGGATGATGTTTTTGCAGGGAAAATGTAGAGGATAAATGGGCAGTCTTTAAAACATTGTTAGAATAGCACACTTATCAGTGTATACCCTTGGGTAATAAGTATAAAATAAATAAGTCAAAACCAATGTGGCTAAATAAACAGGTAGGGGAGGAAATGGACAAGAAGAGGAAGGCGTTTAGATTCTTTAAGTCAGAAGGGACAGAGACATCGTATCAGAATTATAAGTAACAAAAATTGCAAAAGGGCAATCAAATTAGCAAAAATGGATAATGAAAAAGGATTGCAATAGAAAGTAAGGTCAACCCTGAAAAGTTCTTTAAGTACCTTAATAACAAAAAAATGAGAAAAGAAAATATAGGACCCTTTCAGTGTGAGATGGTTAGGCAGATTATTGGAGATAAGGAAAAAGCTGAGGTATTAAACACATTATTTGCCTCTGTGTTTACCAGGGAAGAATCCATTTTAATAGTAGTGCCGCAGGAGGAAGCCACAACCTCCATATTAATGAACAATTGGTTAATTGAGGAAGAAGTTTATAGGCAGCTTGAAAAAATTAAAGTAAATAAGGCACCTGGCCCCGAAGGCATACATCCAAGAGTTCTCAAGGAGTTAAGTTCAGTAATAGCCAAACCATTACATTTAATATTCAATGACTCCATTTCCACAGGCTCAGTACCACAAGATTGGCGTAAAGCAGATGTGGTGCCTATATTTAAAAAGGGAGCTAGATCACAACCGAGGAATTACAGACCTGTAAGCCTGACTTCAATAGTGGGGAAACTACTTGAAGGTTTAATACGGGATAATATTCAGTAATACCTAATGGAAAACAAAATTATTAGTAATAGTCAGCATGGATTTATGAAGGATAGATCATGCCAAACTAACCTTATTTGTTTCTTTGAGAAGGTAAGTAGGAATTTAGACCAGGGTAATGCAGTTGACGTGGTCTACTTAGATTTTGCAAAAGCTTTTGATACGGTTCCACACGAGGTTGGTGTACAAAATAAAGCAAATTGGACTCAGTAAAAACATATGCACCCGGATTGAAAACTGGTTGAAGGATAGACAACAGAGGGTTGTCATAAATGGATTACCCCTGCTTTTTAACTTGTTTATTAAAGACCTTGAGGTTGGCATCGAGAGCAAAGTCTGCATCTTTGTTGATGATACTAAATTGGGTAAGGTAATAGAATCAGAGCAGGATGTAATTTCTCTCTAGAAGGACTTGGAGAGACTGGAAACTTGGGCTGGTAAATGGCAGATGAGGTTTAATAATGGGGAAATCCTTGCTGGAGAAGGATTTAGGAGTGCTTGTAGACAGCAGGCTTAGCAATCGTGCCCAATGTCATGCAGTAGCTGCAAAGGCAAACAAAATCTTATCATGCATCAAACGGGCAATGGATGGAAGGGAAGTAAACATAATTATGCCCCTTTACAAAGCATTAGTAAGACCACACCTTGAATATGGAGTACAATTTTGGTCACCACTCCTTAGAAAAGACGTTATAGAACTAGAGAGAGTGCAGAGAAGAGCCGCCAAATTAATAAAGGGGATGGACAATCTAACTTATGAGGAGAGGCTAGCTAAATTACATTTATTTACATTAGAAAAGAGGCGTCTACATAAGCACGACTCACAAGATTTGTTCACAAAACTGTTATAGTACCTGTTCGGGATTAGAAATGCTATATATGTTATTATGTTAAAAATCCCACAAATGCTTTGTGGGACAACTACCTTGTGATGCGAATGTCAATGTTTAAAGAGATGTTTTGTGAAAACAATAAAAAAGATTGGAAAAAGAAAGAGGCGTCTAAGGCCTCGGCCAAGCTCCCCGCTGGCGTGCTGAGGCGCGCTGAGGCTCAGGGAAAGCGGGTGCTTTCCCTGGCCTTGCAGGTGCTTTCCCTGCGCGCCGTCAGGGGGCGTACCGGGGGCGGGCCAGTGACATCACGGAGCTGGTTCGCCCTCATTGGACGAACCGCTCACGTGACCGGCCCTGCGCTCCGGCAAGCGCGTGAATTTAAAAATTACCTAAGACCTACGCTTCCGCGCTTGCGGAAGCGTAGGCGAGCTCCTACTAAAGCCGCTCTAATTGCGGCTGTAGGGGCTCAGTGCTGAGCAGAAGCGCGCCTCAGCGCGCCTCCGCCAGCAAGCAAGTACCTTGGCCGAGGCCTTAGAGGAGATATGATAACTATATACAAATATATTCGGGGACAGTACAGGGAGCTTTCAAAAGAACTATTCATCCCAAGGACTCAGGGGCATCATTTAAGGTTGAAGGAAAGGAGATTTCACCAGCTACAAAGGAAAGGGTTCTTTACAGTAAGGGCAGTTACAGTGTGGGATTCATTACCCATGGAGACTGCGATGGCAGATACAATAGTTTTGTTAAAAAAAAAAGGTTGGACATCTTTTTAGATGGGAAAGGTATACAGGGATATACCAAGTAAGTATACATGGGAAGGATGTTGATCCAGGGAGTAATCCGATTGCCAATTCTTGGAGTCAGGAAGGAATTTATTTCCCCCTTATGAGATATCATTGGATGATATGATTCTGGGGTTTTTTGTTTGCCTTCCTCTGGATCAATAAGTAAGTATAGATATAGGATAAAGCATCTGCTGTCTAAATTTAGCATAGGTTGAACTTGATGGACGTACGTCTTTTTTCAACCTCATCTGCTATGTAACTATGTAGCTATGTACCTATGTAAGTTAACTTGTAAGAGGAAGGTTGGAACTTCTATGTGGCTGGGTGTTTGTCTATTTTAATTTCACCCTGCCCAGGAGAGCTTACAATCGAAGGAGGATGTTGGGAGACTTGCTGAGACAGAAGGGGAAGGAGGAAGTGCAGTGGATGGCAGTGACTGGCCTTGATGGTGGGTAGTGATGTAGGAGAGAGCAGTCGCGATGGAAGGTGGTAATGAGACGGCAAGGAGCAGTACTCAGGAGTTGAGCCGAGATATAGCGAGAAATTAAAGCTGGGATGAACATTGTGCAGAGCTTTCACTTTCAAGAAATGAATTAGTGAAGAGACATGAATCCCAAAGCTGACCACTGATTTCCCATAATCCTCTCTTCCGTAAAGATGGTAGCGGTGACCTCGGCCTGACAGTGGAGCAACCTGCAATCATCAGAGCCGAGGCTGGCGATTCAGTGACCATGAATTGCACCTTTGGGATTGAGAAGTCCCATTACACAGTCACCTGGTCTCTGGACTGCGGGGACCTCCCCCCTCTCGAGAGTAGCCCATGTTACCAAAACAGAGTCACCGTCCAATCCAACTATCGAGAAATAACTATCGTCAACGTGACCGAGAACGATTCAGGAACCGACTGCTGTCGGGTGGAGGCTTTCGGTGGGAGGAAAGGGATCGGAAATGGGACCAGAGTGGAGGTGACAAAAAGACAACCAGGTATTTGTTGTCCATGTCCCTTCCATCACCCCATATAGGGATCGGAAATGGAACCAGAGTAAAGGTGATAAACACAGAACTAGGTAGGATTTTTCAAAACTCGTCCTAACCAGTATTGTTAAAGGGTCAGTCCCATATAGGGGCAAAGTAACTCAATGCCAGGGACATGTTTAATGAGTTAAAGGGTCAGTCCCATATAGGAGCAAAGTAACTTAATGCCAGGGACATGTTTAATGGGTTAAAGGGTCAGTCCCATCTACAAATAAAGTGACTAAATGGCAGTGACGTGTTTAATGGGTTACAGGGTCAGTCCCACGTAGGGGCAAAGTTACCTAATGACAGTGACGTGTTTAATGGGATAAAGGGTCAGTTCCATTGTGGACTTACGTGATCTAAACACACACAGACACACACACAGACACACACACAGACACACACACACACACACACACACAGACACAGACACACACACACACAGACACACAAACACAGAGACCCAGACACACACACAGACACACACACACAGACACACACACATCCATTTCTGTGTACTTATGTATATAAATATAATTTTCTCGTAGTTGCAGTATCCCGCGACGGAGAGAGGAAATGTTTTATTTTGCTTGGTGTTGTAGGATTTGAGACTTGCGTTGTTATTGCCCTGCTGGCAGTGTTAATTAAATCTCGCCTCCGGGGTAAGTTGTTCAAATCAGTTTGAACCCTAAAGCGTTTTTATCTCGATATGACATCTGTCTTTTTATTATCTGGCATCTAACACAGAGGTGCTAATCTTCCGTCCTCGAGCCCCCACCACCCCCTAACAGGTCAGGTTTTCAGGATATCCCTGCTTCAGCACAGGTGGCTCAATCAGTCCCTGCTTCAGCAAAGGTGACTCAATCAGTCCCAGCTCCGGCATAGGTGGCTCAGTCAGTCCCTGCTTCAGCATAGGTGGCTCAATCAGCCCCTGCTTCAGCACAGGTGGCTCAATCAGATTGGGCCACCTGTGCTGAAGCTGGGATACCCTGAAAACCTGACCTGTTGGGGGGAGGGGTGTTGAGAACCCCTGATCTGAGGGTGTGAGGCCCATCTCATACTGTAACGATGCTAAAAAAACACATTAATATGCAGTAACTGAGTTTGCCGCGTATTAAATGCAGTTGTTGAGTTTACAATCCCATTTTTTTGTTCCTTTTAAAGGTTCGGGTGCGTTTCAGAACCAGCCACAGGTGAGTGAACTACAGTACATACCTTTATTGAGTGAGACTACCTTCCAATAAGTGAGACTGCTTCCCCATGGGTGAGACAGCTTCCAGTGAGTCTGTCTTCTAATGAGTGAGACTGCCTTGTGACTGAGACTGCCTTCCAGTGAGTAAGACTGCCTTCCAGTGAGTGAGTCTGCTTTCCCATGGGGGAGACAGCCTTCCAGTGAGTCTGTCTTCTAATGAGTGAGACTGCCTTGTGACTGAGACTGCCTTCCAGTGAGTGTGTATGCTTTCCCATGGGGGAGACAGCCTTCCAGTGAGTATGTCTTCTTATGAGTGAGACTACCTTCCAGTGAGTGTGTATGCTTTCCCATGGGTGAGACAGCCTTCCAGTGAGTATGTCTTCTTATGAGTGAGACTGCCCTCCAATGAGTGAGACTGCCTTCCAATGAGTGTCTGCCTTTCAGTGAGTGAGGCTGCCTTCCAATGAGTGAGACTGCCTTCCAATGAGTGTCTGCCTTTCAGTGAGTGAGTCTGCCTTCCAATGGGTGAGACAGCCTTGCAGTGGGTATGTCTTCTTATGAGTAAGTCTGCCTTCCCATGAGTGAGTCTGCCTTCCAGTGATTGCAACTGCCTTCCAGTGAGTGAGACTGCCTTCTTATGAGTGAGACTGGCTTGCAATAATTGAGTCTGCCTTGTGAGTGAAACTGCATTACAATCAATGAAACTCCCTTCTAACGAGTGAGATCTTCTTCCAATGAGTTGTACTGTCTTCCAATGTATGAGTCTACCTTCCAGTGAGTGAGGCTGCCTTCCAATGTATGAGTCTACCTTCCAGTGAGTGAGCCTGCCTTCCAATGGGCAAGACTACCTTCCAGTGAGTGAGCCTGTCTCCAAAGAGTGAGTCTGTCTTCCAGTGAGTGATCCTGCCTTCCAGTGAGTGAGTCTGCCTTCCAGTGAGTGAGTCTGCCTTCCATTGAGTGAAACTGCCTTCCAGTGAGTGAAACTGCCTTCCAGTGAGTGAGACTGCCTTCCAGTGAGTGAGTCTGCCTTCTAGTTAGTGAGTCTGCCTTCCAGTGAGTGAGTCTGCCTTCCAGTGAGTGAGTCTGCCTTCCAGTGAGTGAGTCTGCCTTCCAGTGAGCGAGTCTGCCTTCCAGTGAGCGAATCTGCCTTCCAGTGAGCGAGTCTGCCTTCCAGTGAGTGAGTCTACCTTCCAGTGAGTGAGTCTGCCTTCCAGTGAGTGAGTCTGCCTTCCAGTGAGTGAGTCTGCCTTCCAGTGAGTGAGTTTGCCTTCCAGTGAGTGAGTCTGGGGGATGTTGTGTGAGTGAGTCTGCCTTCCAGTGAGCGAGTCTGCCTTCCAGTGAGTGAGTCTGCCTTCCAGTGAGTGAGTCTGCCTTCCAGTGAGTGAGTCTGCCTTCCAGTGAGTGAGTCTGCCTTCCAGTGAGCGAATCTGCCTTCCAGTGAGCGAGTCTGCCTTCCAGTGAGTGAGTCTACCTTCCAGTGAGTGAGTCTGCCTTCCAGTGAGTGAGTCTGCCTTCCAGTGAGTGAGTCTGCCTTCCAGTGAGTGAGTTTGCCTTCCAGTGAGTGAGTCTGGGGGATGTTGTGTGAGTGAGTCTGCCTTCCAGTGAGCGAGTCTGCCTTCCAGTGAGCGAGTCTGCCTTCCAGTGAGCGAATCTGCCTTCCAGTGAGCGAGTCTGCCTTCCAGTGAGTGAGTCTGCCTTCCAGTGAGTGAGTCTACCTTCCAGTGAGTGAGTCTGCCTTCCAGTGAGTGAGTCTGCCTTCCAGTGAGTGAGTCTGCCTTTCAGTGAGAGAGTCTGCCTTCCAGTGAGTGAGACTGCGTTCCAGTGAGCGAGTCTGCCTTCCAATGAGTAAGACTAGTTCTAATGAGTGAGACTATCTTTCAGCGAGTGTGACTGCTTTCTGTGAGTAAGACTGTGCTCTGAGTGAGACTGCATTCTAAAGAGTGCGTGCCTTCCAGTGAGTGAGTCTGTGGGATGTTGTGTGAGTGAGACTGCCTTCCAGTGAGTGGGACGTTGTGTGAGTGAGACTGCCATCGTTAACTCCTAACGAGTGGTTCCCATGCGCCGACTGGCGCCCCCCCGTCTAACTTTGTAGGGCAGTGAAGCCGAGAGACCGGAGCCCGGCCTGCATTATGCCGAGATCTGCCGAGTGAGCGCCCTCCCGCGCCCGAGCGCCAGACAGCGCGAGGACAGGGCGACCTACGCATCCGTCACCACGCGGGGGTGACCAGGATCAAAAAGGGACATTCCCAGTCCTCAACCTCGCACCTCCATTCGGGCTGCGACAAATAAACAAAATAATAAAGCCTAGAATAAGGATCATTCTTTACCTACGGGGCTGACAGCGTCTGTAGCGCAGCACACACAATTGGTGACGATATCATTGGGGTGCCAAAAACATTCGGATTGTAAGGGGAATTGAACTCAGGTTCAACAGACAAGCATCGGGAAGAGCACGGGCTGTGAAGATGGGGGGGACACAGGTTCAAGTCCCGCTGCCGGCTCTCCTCACATACATCACTTGATCCCCCTGAAAAATGAGATGGTACGCTCAGAGGGGGGGAGGGAATCACTGCAAAATTCTGTGTACTGCGCTACGGACGCTGTCAGTGCTACACGTGGGAACATTGTATTATAATTTGTACCTTTTATTCTTAGCGACTTCTGGGAGAGAGGGTATGCTGTCACTTACCCCATTGGGGGGGGGGTGGAGGGGTATTGCAGGAGGGAGACGGGGTATAATAGCGTATTAGATACCCCCTAGGGGGCATTACGGGGGTGAAGAGGTTGTGATAGTTTTGACAGGCCAGGGAGGGTATTAACAAAGGGCAAGAGACAGAAGGGGATTCAAATCAAGGTTAATACGTTTCCTAACAAAGATTAGAAATATCTGGATTCCCTGTGGGGGCAGCAGCTTCCACACAGTCTTATCACAAAAGAGACTTAGGTAAAGATTGTGAAGACACTTCCAAGCATTAGATTTACTATGTTGAGATATTAAATGTTGAAAACAAAAATGTTTAAATACTTTTTCTTCTCTTAATCACCTACATTTAACCCATTAACACATCCCCGTTATTAGGTCAATTTGCTCCAAAGTGGGACTGACCCTGTAACCCATTAAACACGTCCCTGTCATTGGGTCACTTTGCCCCTACGTGGGACTGACCCTTTAACCCATTAAACACGTCCCTGTCATTAGCTCACTTTGCTCCTACGTGGCACTGACCCTTTAACCCATTAAATACGTCCCTGTCATTAGGTCACTTTGCTCCTACGTGGGACTGACTCTTTAACCCATTAAACACGTCCCTGTCATTGGGTCACTTTGCTCCTACGTGGGACTGACCGTTTAACCCATTAAACACGTCCCTGTCATTAGGTCACGTTGCCCCGCCGTGGGATAGACCCTTTAACCCATTAAACACATCCGTGTCATTAGGTCACTTTGCCCCTACGTGGGACTGACCCTTTAACCCATTAAACAGGTCCCTGTCATTAGGTCACTTTGCACCCACGTGGGACTGACCCTTTAACTCATTAAACACATCCCTGTTATTAGGTCACTTTGCCCCTACGTGGGACTGACCCTTTAACCCATTAAACACATCCCCGTCATTAGGTCACTTTGCTCCTACGTGGGACTGTCCCTTTAACCCATTACACACGTCCCTGTCATTAGGTCACTTTGCCCTTACGTGGGACTGACCCTCTAACCAATTAAACACGTCCTTGCATTAGGTCACTTTGCCCTTACGTGGGACTGACCCTTTAACCCATTAAACACGTCCCTGTCATTAGGTCACTTTGCCCCTACGTGGGACTGACCCTTTAACCCATTAAACACGTCCCTATCATTAGGTCACTTTGCCCCTACGTGGGACTGACCCTTTAACCCATTAAACACGTCCCTGTCATTAGGTCACTTTGCCCCTACGTGGGACTGACCCTTTAACCCATTAACCACGCCCCTGTTATTAGGTCACTTTGCCCCTACGTGGGACTGACCCTCTAACCCATTAAACACATCCCTGTCATTAGGTCACTTTGCCCCTACGTGGGACTGACCCTTTAACCCATTAAACACGTCCCTGTCATTAGGTCACTTTGCCCCTACGTGGGACTGACCCTTTAACCCATTAACCACGTCCCTGTCATTAGGTCACTTTGCCCCTACGTGGGACTGACCCTTTAACCCATTAAACACTGGTCCCTGTCATTAGGTCACTTTGCCCCTACGTGGGACTGACCCTTTAACCCATTAAACACGTCCCTGTCATTAGGTCACTTTGGTCCTACGTGGGACTGACTCTCTAACCCATTAAACACATCCCTGTCATTAGGTCACTTTGCCCTTACGTGTGACTGACCCTTTAACCCATTAAACACGTCCCTTTCATTAGGTCACTTTGCCCTTACGTGGGACTGTCCCTTTACATGTCACTCCTGACTAGGTCACTGTTACCAATGTATTAATATTTCCCTCACTTGAAGAATACGGGACATCTCAGAATAAAATAGGACAAATTAAAAGGTATCAGTAAAAAAAAAAACTGCCCTAGTTCCAAAACGGGAAGGTGTGTTCACATGTCGCCTTGAAGACGTGCCAGCGGCGCGGTGGTTAGAGCAGCCATGACCACACACATTCCGTGACATCACCAACGAGAGCGAGAGTGCCATTCCGGTTTAAAGAAGTGGGGCAGTGTGTGCCGCCTCCTTCTACCTGTTACTTTAGTCCCTCGCACTCACAGACAAATGGCGCTCGCTCTCCTCTTCAAGGTCTTCTTCATTCAACATTTGGCTTTTCACCGGTGGGCTGGTTAGAATGTATATTGGTAGAATGTGACAGGGACGTGTTTAATGGGTTAAAGGGTCAGTCCCACGTAGGGGCAAAGTGACCAAATGACAGGGAGGTGTTTAATGGGTTAACGGGTCAGTCCTACGGAGGAGCAAAATGACCTAATGGCAGAGACGTGGTTAATGGGTTATAGGGTCAGTCCTACGTAGGGGCAAAGTGACCTAATGACAGTGACGTGTTTAATGGGTTAAAGGGTCAGTCCCATGTATGAGCAAAGTGACCTAATGACAGTGACGTGTTTAATGGGTTAAAGGGTCAGTCCCATGTAGGGGCAAAGTGACCTAATGACAGTGACATGTTTTTTTTTTTCCAACTTCAATTTTCTTTATTGGGGATACATATTCTGACAATATATCACAGCCCATTGCATTCCCATCCCCCAACATCTTATTTTCTTATTCTCTTTAATAACAGCTGTCCCTTATTAAGGCTACTTTGTTTTATGACAGGGACAGTACATAAAAGACATACAGGACAAACCGGACATCGGACAAGAGGGGGGGGGAGGGGGTGGGGGTAGGGAGGGGGGGGGGGGGGGGGGCGGGGAGGAGTCTGCTCCAGAAGTTTCTGCCGTCGAGGGGTCCGCTTATGCGTTTCGTCGCCTTTTCCGTGGAGGTAGTTCTGTTTGCAAACCTGTATCTAGTGCTAGATAATCACCTTGACGTTGAACAGTAGGGTCGTCGGGTTGTTAATTGTTACTTAGGGGGCTGTGTTCAAACTGTACGTCTCTATGTGTCTATTGGCTTCTGCCCTCCAAAGGAGAACGCGTTCTCGAGTATTATAGCAGAATTGCGGTGGTGTCCACCCCGGGGATGTCCGCCTGTGCTAGCCATGGTGACCAGACTTTCAGGAAATTTGTGCCGGTGTCATTAACCAAACTCGTTAATTGTTCCATCCGACAAACGAGCCAAATTCGATTCCGAATCTTTGGGATAACTGGAATTGCTGTCTGCTTCCATAATGCTGCAATCTCGCACCTGGTGGCAATTGCGAAATGCGTTATTAATTTGTGTGTCGCATTTGGCATACCCTGGATCCGTCTGCCCAGTAGGAACAACCACGGGTCCAGGGGGATCTCCCAACCGAGAATCCGCTGTAACCAATCTCTAATCTGTTCCCAAATCGGGGCCACCTTAGCGCAAGACCACAGCATGTGTTGCAGGTCGGCCGTCTCCCCGCACCGTTTTGGGCAGAGCGGGGAGTAGCCCTTAACAAATTTAGCCAATCTAGTTGGGGTGTAGTACCACCGCATCAGGACCTTATACGCGTTCTCCTTTAGTGTGGTACAGATGGAGCTTTTAGCCGCTGCTTGTATGATCTGCTCCCACTCCTCGTCCTCTAATGTCTCCCCTAGGTCTGTCTCCCACTGTCGCATGTAGCTTGGCCGGGTCTCGCTTGTCAATTTTGGACAGACTACTTCCCCATACATCCTAGATGTGAGTCCCCTTGTGTCCGTATCTCTGGAGCACAGCTGCTCAAAATTAGTGCGTTTTGGTCTAATTGCAGTTTTGTTATAGAAATCCCTGATCTGAAGGTACTTAAAAAATTCTGTTTGTGGGATATTTTTTGCGGATTTAATTTGTTCAAATGATTGTATACTTATCCTGTCCCTCAGATCATTAAGTCGGATAATGCCCGCCTGCATCCAATATTTCATATTCTTACTGGCTAGGCCCGGAGCGAAGTCTGGGTTGCCGATGATTGGCGTCATAAGAGATGCCTTTGTAGTTAAGTTACAACTAAATTTGGAGGCCTCCCACACTCGAATAGAGTTGGCAATGGTCTGTAGTGGTGTGCTGATCTGGCGCGCCCTTGCCTTGGGCAGCCAGATCAGCGTTTGGATATCAATCGGTGCACAACATTTTTTCTCCAACTCTACCCATCTTCTAAGGCTTGGGTCTGTGTGCCATTGGAGAATTTGGGCTAATTGAGCCGCTTTGTGACAGGGACATGTTTAATGGTTTAACGGGTCAGTCCCACATAGGGGCAAGTGACCTAATGACAGTGATTTGTTTAGTTGGTTAAAGTGGTCCGTTCCACTGGGGATCAGAGAAGCTTTGCCTCATTACCCATAATCCTCTCTTCCATAAAGATGGTAGCGGTGACCTCGACCTGACAGTGGAGCAACCTGCAATCATCAGAGCTGAGTTTGGCGATTCAGTGACCATGAATTGCACCTTTGGGATTGAGAAGTCCCATTACACAGTCATCTGGTCTCTGGACTGCGGGGACCTCCCCCCTCTCGAGAGTAGCCCATGTTACCGAAACAGAGTCACCTTTCAATCCAACCATCGAGAAATAACTATCGTCAACGTGACCGAGAACGATTCAGGAACCTACTGCTGTCGAGTGGAGGCTTTCGGTGGGAGGAAAGGGATCGGAAATGGGACCAGAGTGGAGGTGACAAAAAGACAACCAGGTATTTATTGTCCATGTCCCTTCCATTACCCCACATTACCGCTCACTGTAACACCTCCTATTGCGCCATATAACTTCTCCCTATAACTCCAATTAACCCATATGTTCCCTATAACTCCTCCTATTACCTCACATAACCGCTTCCTATAACTCCTCTATTTGCCCCATATAACCGCTTCCTATAACTCCTCTATTTGCCCCATATAACCGCTTCCTATAACTCCTCTATTTGCCCCATATAACCGCTACCTATAACTCCTCCTATTACCCCATATAACTCCTCCCATTATCCCATATAACTGCTTCCTATAACTCCTCCTATTACCCCATATAACACCTCCCATTATCCCATATAAATGCTTCCTATAACTCGTCCTATTGCCCCATATAACCACACCCTATAACTCCTCCTCTTACCCCATATAACCGCTCCCTATAACTCCTATTACCCCATATAAACGCTCCCTGTTACTCCTCCTATTGCTCCATATAACCACACCCTATAACACCTCCTATTACCCCATATACTGTAACCCCTCCCTATAACTCCTATTACCCCATATAACCGCTTCCTATAACTCCTCCTATTACCCCATATAACCTCTCCCTATAACTCCTATCACCCCATATAACCACTTCCTATAACTCTCCTATTACCCCATATAACCGCTTCCTATAACTCCTCTATTTGCCCCATATAACCGCTTCCTATAACTCCTCTATTTGCCCCATATAACCGCTACCTATAACTCCTCCTATTACCCCATATAACTCCTCCCATTATCCCATATAACTGCTTCCTATAACTCCTCCTATTACCCCATATAACACCTCCCATTATCCCATATAAATGCTTCCTATAACTCGTCCTATTGCCCCATATAACCACACCCTATAACTCCTCCTCTTACCCCATATAACCGCTCCCTATAACTCCTATTACCCCATATAAACGCTCCCTGTTACTCCTCCTATTGCTCCATATAACCACACCCTATAACACCTCCTATTACCCCATATACTGTAACCCCTCCCTATAACTCCTATTACCCCATATAACCGCTTCCTATAACTCCTCCTATTACCCCATATAACCGCTCCCTATAACTCTCCTATTACCCCATTTAACCTCTCCCTATAACTCCTATCACCCCATATAACCACTTCCTATAACTCTCCTATTACCCCATATAACCGCTCCATATAACTCCAATTAACCCATATGCTTCCTATAGCTCCTCCTATTACCCCATATAACCACTCCCTATAACTACTCCTATTGCCCGTATGACACTAACTATAACTCGTCCTATTGCCTCATATAACTGCCCCCTATAATTTCTCCTATTACCCCATACAACATCTCCCTATAACTTCTCGTATTTTCTCAAGTAACCACTCTCTATAACTCCTCCTACTTCTTCATATAACTGTTCTCTATAACTCCTATTACCCTATATAACCTCTCCCAATAACTCCTTATATTGCCCCATATTACCTCCCCCTATAGCTCCTCCTATTGCCTAATATAACCCTTCCCTATAACTCCTCCTATTTCCCCATATAACTGCTCCCTATAACACCTCCTATTACCCCATATAACCCCTCCCTATAGCTCCCCCTATTGCCCCATATTACCCCCCCTATAGATCCTCCTATTGCCTAATATAACCCTTCCCTATAACACCTCCTATTACCCCATATAACCCTTCCCTATAACACCTCCTATTACTCCATATAACCGGTCCCTATAACTCCTCCTATTACCCCATATAACCTCTCCCTATAACTCCTCCTATTACTCCATATAACCGGTCCCTATAACTCCTCCTATTACCCCCTATAACCTCTCCCTATAACTCCTCCTATTACCCCATATAACCGCTCCCTATTACTCCTCCTATAACCCCATATAACAGCTCCCTATAACTCCTCCTATTACTCCATATAACCGGTCCCTATAACTCCTCCTATTACCCCATATAACCTCTCCCTATAACTCCTCCTATTACTCCATATAACCGGTCCCTATAACGCCTCCTATTACCCCATATAACCCTTCCCTATAACTCCTCCTATTACCCCATATAACCTCTCCCTATAACTCCTTATATTGCCCTGTCCCAATAATTACTCCTATTGCCCTATATAACCTCCCCCTATAGCTCCTCCTATTACCCCATATAACCGCTCCCTATAACTCCTTCAAGCTCGCCCAAACCCCATGTTCAGACCATTACACGCATAACCTAACCTTGACCTCCCTCAGCAGGTCGGGACTGCAATATGGGGATTCTCTGGCTCTCAATGGAAATCCTTCACATCTTCTTCCTCATCATTCTCATCATCCTTCTTAGCATCTTAATTAAACACTCACTTTAACATACCCCATCACTGATTTCTCCACTGTATTTTAGTCAGACAAAATGGATCCCCAAAAGCTAAATTATTATGGCCGCCAATCACCTATTAAACAGTGGCATTCTTAGACTTCAAAAGTAGTTTTACGGAGGAGTTCAAGATAAGACAGCTTCACTGATAATGTGATACAGGTCTGCGACTGCTGGCAAACTGGAGCGAGTTAGAAGAAGCAGCAGCAGCAGCCGTGTGGACACTCTACTGCAGGCTTTTCGGGCCTTCTCCAAAAAAATGATGTGAAAACAACAAAAACGCTTCATAATCTGATTTAAAGGGTAGCCTACTGACCACTTTAATTATAAGACATTTGTGGGGTTTCTGCACAGATAGACATTCATTTTGTGTCAAAACTGACTCTTAAGGCCTCGTTCAGGGTGCAAGAGGCAGGAGTTGGAGGGAGGGCGTTCGGAAGGGAGGGTGGCAGTCTGCTGGGCGATGTGTGTTCATCCCCAGCAGACGTTTTCAGGAGTTGAGGAGTTGGGGAGGGGGCGGGGCTACAGACGGCAGGTTAGGGATCCAAGTTGCAGTCATGAAGAAGATTCTCAAGAATGATTTCATTGGCTGCCTAGGTCCCAGTGACGCTGAAAACGATTTTTTCGTTTATTGAAACTGTAGCCAGCGTCAACTCCGGGCTTCGGAGACAGGGCAGCTGCTACCCTGACAACCAGTATTCAATTTGAATACTTTGTGTCCCACGGCAGCTCGCCCTCCCTCCGAAGCCAGCACCCTGAACGAGGCCTAAATCGCACTTAATCTGGTGAAGGGTCCGAAACATTGGATCTCTTTATATGATATTTTTTCACCTAACTGCGATGTGCTGGCTTGTTATGTGTTGTTAATTAAATTCAGATCAATACACACACACTCTCTCTCTTACGTCACAAGCATTCAGGGACCATTTAACACCTCAGGTCATAAATCGCATACTGCACAGGGGGGAGGGATAGCCTTCACCCACAGATGCTTTGTTTCAAGAATGTTTTTTGGCTGAATCAATTGTAACATCGCCGGAAGAAGAGATCACTGTATCACGAAAGCTCGCGCAAATAAACGCATTTCGTTAGCCAGAGAACGGTATCGACTATCTGTTTTTTATTATTTATATATATATATATGTAGCCAGGTCCTCTTACCACCTGGCCCCTGGGGTAGGGGACGGCTGCAGCAATAAGGCTCCCAGGATCTCTGTGAAGGAGATAGATACATTTGACGCGCTCAGGACCGCGTGCCAGTCGGAGGAGGGACCCCAACGGAGCAGGTAGTGTCCAGGGAGCAGTGCTTCCCTGGACTAGTCCAGATTGCCCACGTAGGCCCCAGCTAGGCCCCGACCAAGTGTAGTTTGTGGCTGCTGCAGGGAAGGCCCATAGATAGGGACGATTCCCCAGTAGCTTACGGTGGAGCCCCCTCAGAGACGGACGCCTGCGGACAGGAGACGATCCGGTAGACCGCGTCATGGGCTCACGTTACGGCCTGCTGACCCACCATCTTCCATCTACCCTGGTCTGGACGCAGACCAGGAAGGTACCTACAAGTGCACCAACGGCCACACACAAAGTGGGTAGCGCTACTCCGCACACTTTGGGGTGGGCTTGACTCTGTGGACACCGTGTGGTTAGGTGCCCAGTGCCCAGGGCACCTCATAACTTTGGGTAAGGTGACCAGATGTCCCGGTTTTGCCGGGACAGTCCCGTTTTTTTTCTGGGCTGTCCCGGTTGCCGGTCCGTCCCGGAAATGTCCCGGGTTTTGCCTCTGGTCCCGTGCGCGAGTCGGCGGCGGTGCGCGGGGGCGGCAGCGGCGTAATGGGGATGCGGCAGCCGGCGAGTATTTTTTTCAATAGTAGAATGCGGGGGGGGGGGGGGGGGGGGCGGGCTTTACAGTAAAAGCAGGGGATTGGTTGGAGGTCAGAGGATGCCGGGGGCGGGGCTTTGTACCGGGGGGCGGATGTAGTGAGGTGTGCGTGTTTGTGTGTGTTCGTGCGTGTGTGTGTTTGTATGTGTGTGTGTGTGCTCGTGTGTGCGTGTGTGTGTTCGTGTTCTGAAACTTCCTCTGTTAGATTCTGCCTCTGCTTGCAATAAATAACCCCCCACCCCCTCTCCTCCCGCGGAGGTGATTACAGTGCCGCGGTGTCGGCAGCTGTGTACCTGCTGCTGGCTACTTGTCTGTGGGTGCAAGTAATGACAGAGCCTCACGCAGCCCTCCTCTGCCATCTCTAATCAGACCCCTCCCCCATAGTGAGAGGGTCCCCTCTTATCTATCCTCCATTAGATACGCCCCCCCCCCTTATACCTCTCCCCCCCGCTTACTCTGAGGTTGCCCCTGTACCCCCTTATACCTCTCTCCTCCCCCTCACTGAGGGTGCCCCCTTGGGGGAACCTCACCGGGGTGTGGACAAGGTGTGGGCCATACAGTGTGGGTGCGGCCTAGTAGTGTGGCCTGGTCAATATTGTGGTTGAAGGTTTATATGTCAGTAAATACGTTGATAAATAGAAAACTAGCATTAAATAAAAAATATATATCATTTGAGTTAAAGACTGTGTCCTTTTATGCATGTATTTTATAAAGAATTAATATAAAATTACATGTACCATTTATACAGTTGCATAAGTGAACTTTATCCTTTTATTCGTGTATTTAATAAAGAATGAATATAACATGCGGTTCATAATACCGATGAGACTTATTCTCAAGAAAATTCACATCTGCGGCTCCAGGGGTGTGCAGAACTACAACTCCCAGCATGCTCAGCGAGAAGAGAATACCAAGGCACGGCTGAGCCAATCAAGACGCAGGCTGGGAGAGAGGCTCGGAACGCACCCGTGCTGCCGCTTCCGGTCCTTGCTCAGAAGAAGAAGGTGCTGTATATATGATCTTGGGAATGGAAATAAGGAAGTGAAACTGGGGATATATATATATATAATGGGGGGAAAGAGGGGGAGAAGGGGGATATAGAGAGGGGGAGAAGGGGGATATAGAGAGGGGGAGAAGGGGATATAGAGAGGGGTGAAGGGGGATATAGAGAGGGGGAGAAGGGGGATATAGAGAGGGGGGTGAAGGGGGATATAGAGAGGGGAGAAGGGGGATATAGAGAGGGGGGAGAAGGGGGATATAGAGAGGGGGGAGAAGGGGGATATAGAGAGGGGGGAGAAGGGGGATATAGAGAGGGGGGAGAAGGGGGATATAGAGAGGGGGAGAAGGGGGATATAGAGAGGGGGAGAAGGGGGATATAGAGAGGGGGGAGAAGGGGGATATAGAGAGGGGGGAGAAGGGGGATATAGAGAGGGGGGAGAAGGGGGATATAGAGAGGGGGGAGAAGGGGGATATAGAGAGGGGGGAGAAGGGGGATATAGAGAAGGGGGAGAAGGGGGATATAGAGAGGGGGGAGAAGGGGGATATAGAGAGGGGGGAGAAGGGGGATATAGAGAGGGGGGAGAAGGGGGATATAGAGAGGGGGGAGAAGGGGGATATAGAGAGGGGTGAAGGGGGATATAGAGAGGGGAGAAGGGGGATATAGAGAGGGGGAGAAGGGGGATATAGAGAGGGGGAGAAGGGGGATATAGAGAGGGGGGAGAAGGGGGATATAGAGAAGGGGGATATAGAGAGGGAGAAGGGGGATATAGAGAAGGGGGATATAGAGAGGGAGAAGGGGGATATAGAGAGGGAGAAGGGGGATATAGAGAGGGGGAGAAGGGGATATAGAGAGGGGGGAGAAGGGGATATAGAGAGGGGGGAGAAGGGGGATATAGAGAGGGGGGGAGAAGGGATATAGAGAGGGGGGAGAAGGGGGATATAGAGAGGGGGGAGAAGGGGGATATAGAGAGGGGGGAGAAGGGGGATATAGAGAGGGGGAGAAGGGGGATATAGAGAAGGGGGAGAAGGGGGATATAGAGAGGGGGGAGAAGGGGGATATAGAGAGGGGTGAAGGGGGATATAGAGAGGGGAGAAGGGGGATATAGAGAAGGGGGATATAGAGAGGGGGAGAAGGGGGATATAGAGAGGGGGAGAAGGGGATATAGAGAGGGGGGAGAAGGGGGATATAGAGAGGGGGGAGAAGGGGGATATAGAGAGGGGGGAGAAGGGGATAGAGGGGGGGAAGGGGGATATAGAGAGGGGGGAGAAGGGGGATATAGAGAGGGGGGAGAAGGGGGATATAGAGAGGGGGGAGAAGGGGGATATAGAGAGGGGGGAGAAGGGGGATATAGAGAGGGGGGAGAAGGGGGAGAGGGGGGAGAAGGGGGAGAGGGGGAGAAGGGGGAGAGGGGGAGAAGGGGGAGAGGGGGAGAAGGGGGATATAGAGAGGGGGAGAAGGGGGATATAGAGAGGGGGAGAAGGGGGATATAGAGAGGGGGGAGAAGGGGGATATAGAGAGGGGGAGAAGGGGGATATAGAGAGGGGGGAGAAGGGGGATATAGAGAGGGGGGAGAAGGG